>NW_028318579.1:2780000-3017500 GCF_062004578.1 Staurois parvus | reverse complement strand
AAGATTCTGCGGCAATAAAATGATTATTTGTGTGACTCAGATAACGACCTACCATAGACCTACATTGCATCAATTAAAATGATTAAACATTTTACGTCTTCTAGTTTAAGAATAAATACTAGCTATTTATCATTTGAAATGTGTGATTAATACAAAAATCACGATTTAATTGCTGCGGGATGAGCATGCATACAACAATGAGTCACACGGAGGGGAGGATAATTATTCAGTTATTTACGATGGCAGAGGATGGTGAAAGGAGGATTTCTAACATTCTGAATTTTGAACACTAGAGGGCACACAAGGGTAAGGAGAGAATTTGCTCGATGGATGCAATGTAAATGTGGATGAAGTGGAGAGATGTTCCCATATGACACAACACAGTCCATATGTTAGGAACGTAAGGATGCCCCATCGTTTAATGGAAATGAAAATGATCGACCTACAGAGGACTGAATTCAATGACCCCCCTGAAAATCAAAGTGAAAAAATGATGCAGCAGACGAGTCCATTTTGCTAAAATGTCATTGTAGCAACTCAGAATGGTCCTCAGTAGTCTGCGCGGCCCCCACGTGCTTGTATGCATGCCTGACAACATCGAGGGAGGCTCCTAATGAGACGACGGATGGTGTCCTGGGAGATTTCCTCCCAGATCTGGACCAGGGCATCACTGAGCTCCTGGACAGTCTGAGGTACAACCTGGTGGACCGATGGACCGAAACATGACATCCCAGAGGTGTTCTATTGGATTTAGGTCAGGCCAGCGTGGGGCCATTCATTGGTATCAATTCCTTCATCCTCCAGGAACTGCCTGCATACTCCCCACATGAGGCCGGGCATTGTCTGCACCAGGAGGAACCCAGGACCCCCTGCACCAGCGTAGATTCTGAAAATGTGTCCAAGGATTTCATCCTGATACCTAATAGCAGTCAGGATGCCATTGTCTAGCCTGTAGAGGTCTGTGCGTCCCTCCATGGATATGCCTCCCCAGACCCACCACCAAAACGGTCATGCTGTACCATGTTACAGGCAGCAGAGCGTTCTCCACGGCTTCTCCAGACCCTTTCACGTCTGTCACGTGTGCTCAGGGTGAACCTGCTCTCATCTGTGAAAAGCACAGGGTGCCAGTGGTGGACCTGACAATTCTGGTGTTCAATGGCAAATGCCAATTGAGCTCTATGGTGCCGGGCAGTGAGCACAGGGCCCACTAGAGGACGTCGGGCCCTCAGGTCACCCTTATGAAAACTGTTTCTGATTGTTTGGTCAGAGACATTCACACCAGTGGCCTGCTGGAGGTCATTTTGTAGGGCTGTGGTAGTGCTCTTCCTGTTCTTCCTTGCACAAAGGAGCAGATACTGGTCCTGCTGATGGGTTAAGGACCTTTTATGACCCTGTCCTGCTCTCTTAGAGTAACTGCCTGTCTCCTGGAATCTCCTCCATGCTCTTGAGACTGTGCTGGGAGACACAGCAAACCTTCTGGCAATGGCACGTATTGATGTGCCATCCTGGAGGAGTTGGACTGCCTGTGCAACCTCTGTAGGGTCCAGGTATCACCTCATGCTACCAGTAGTGATGCTTTCCATAGCCAAATGCAAAACTAGTGAAAACCAGTCAGAAAAGATGAGTAGGGAAACAAATGTCATTGGCCTCCACCTGTAAAACCATTCTTGTTTTGGGGGTCGTCTCATCATTGCCCATCTAGTGCACCTGTTGTTAATTTCATTATCACCAAAACAACCCCCTCTGCTACTTACCTGACCAGATCAATATCCCAGGAGTTTCACTGACTTGATGCTATACTTTGATTAAAAAGGGCTCCTTTAAATTTTGAGCAGTGTGTGTGTATTTATATATATATATATATATGTGCTGTGACAATGTGAGAACCAACTTCTAATCACCTACCGTAACGCCCGTTTCCCCATCCACTCCAGGCAAACCAGATTCTCCTTTTTCTCCCTGTCCAAGAAAGAAATAGTAAGATTTTCTACACAATGCAATAAATATATATATACAGCTGTTCACGTGATGAGGTAAAAGACCAATCACAGTGACCTTTTACCACGTGATCAGCTGTGTCCAATGACACAGCAGATCACGGAGTAAATACAGTTGCCAGTTATCGGCAGCACTTTCCTCACGTCACACAGGAGATCGGCACTGATCATCAAGGCACTGAATTCCGTTTTGCGTTTTTATAATTGCATTTTTGCAGTGTTTTTTTTTTCATTTTTTTTTCTTGTTGCTAGGCAGATTTTAAAACTCAAAACGCATCAAAAATGCGGCAAACACACAATACATGCTTTTCTGCAGTGTTCCCATTGAAGTCTATAGAACCAAAGATGCAACATTTTGCGTTCAAAAAAGTACCTGACCCTTTCCAAAAAACCCAGCGGGTGAAAACGCGAACCTGTCCCATAGGAAATCATGTTAAATGGACTGTACTGTGTTTCTGCAAAACGCTGCAGAAAACGCTTACTTGTAAACCTAGGGTTACACAGTGTAATCAGTGTTGCTGTGTTTTGCTAGTCAGGTCTGCTCAGTGTTTTCAGCTACTGACAGCCTGGTAGCTCCCACACTTCTAGGAAACTTGAGAAGTTTCTGGATAATAGGTGTGGACAAGGAAGGACTGACAACTCATGGGGCCCCCGGGCAATAGGGGATCATGGGGCCCCTGTGCCCTTGACCACACTCAAAGAACACCCAAAAAAGCCTATAAAAAGGTACCAGGGGCATTTCATGGGGCCCCCTATTGACCCTGGGCCCTTGGGCAGTGCCCGAGTGCTCTAATGGTCAGTCCACCCTTGGGTGTGGAGCTATGCAGGTGACAGCATGAATACTGATACAGACCCAGCCAATCCCAGAGAGAGAGGTCCTGAAGGCATGCTGGGTAACTGTATATATTCATTGAGCACACAGAGTTCTGGGTCTTCCTCCCCATATGGAAGAAAAATATATTGCCATATATTTGAAATGCTACAATTTTGGCCATATTCAATATATATATATATATATATATATATATATATATATATATATATACACTGCATGTTGAAATGCGTTTTATTACAAAATATGTGAAAAATATTTTTAAAAATACATTTCAAATATACTGTATGTCTTTAACCACATGCCGCCCAGCCACTGTATACACTGGAGCCCCCATCCATTTTTTATTACTGGGAGGCTACTACTGAACATTCAAGCTAATATCCATTTATTAATACTGGGAAGCTACTACTGGACATTTGAGCCACCATCCATTTGTTACTACTGGGAGGATCCTACTGCACACTGGGGCCTCCGTCCATTTTTTATTACTGGGAGGCTACTACTGAACATTCAAACCACCACCCATTTGTTAATACTGGGAAGCTGCTGCCAAACATTCGAGAAACCACCCATTTGTTAATACTTGGAGACTGTTAATGAACATTTGAGGCACCATCCATTTTTTCTTAGTGGGAGGCTGCTGCTGAACATTCAAGCCACCATCCATTTGTTATTGCAGGGAGGCCACCATTCATTTGTTATTACTGGGAGGCTACTACTGAACATTCAAGCCACCATCCATTTGTTATTACAGGGAGGCCACCATTCATTTGTTATTACTGGGAGGCCACCATTCATTTGTTATTACTGGGAGGCCACTTCTGAACATTGGAGGCACTACCCACTTGGTATTACTGGGAGGCTACTACTGAACATTTGAACCACCATTCATTTTTTATTACTGGGAGGCTATTATTGAACATTCGAGATATCACCCACTTGTTAATACTGGGAGGCTACTACTGAGCATTCGGACCACCACCCATTTGTTACTTCTGGGAAGATGCTGGAGAACACTGGAGCCACCATCCATTTGTTACAACTGGGAGACCACCGCTGAACATTCGAGCCACCATCCATTTATTAATACTGGAAGGCTACTACTAAACATTCAAGCCAGAAGTCATTTGTTATTACTGGGAAAATGCTACTGGACATTGGAGCCATCATCCATTTATTAATACTGGGAGGCTACTACTGAACATTCAAGCTACCATCCATTTGTTACTACTGGGAAGATGCTACTAAACACTGGAGCCACCATCCATTTGTTACTACTGGGAAGATGCTACTGAACACTAGAGCCACCATCCATTTGTTACTACTGGGAAGATGCTACTGAACACTAGAGCCACCATCCATTTGTTACTACTGGGAAGATGCTACTGAACACTGGAGCCACCATCCATTTTTTACTACTGGGAGGCTACTACTGAACATTCAAACCACCACCCATTTTTTATTACTTGGAGGCTATTACTGAACATTCGAGCCACCACCCAGTTGTAATTACTGGGAAGCTGCTACTGAACATTCGAGTCACCATCCATTTGGTAATACTGGGGGGCTATTACTGAACATTGGAGCCACTATCCACTTGTTATTATAGGCAAGCTACTACTGAACATTCGAGTCACTGCCCATATGTTAATACTGGGAGGCTACTACTGGACATTGGAGCCACCATCCATTTTTTCTTACTAGGAGGCTGCTGCTGAACATTCAAGCCACCATCCATTCGTTCTTACTGGGAGGCCACTACTTAACATTTGGGCCACCATCCACCCATTTGTTAATACTGGGAAGCTGCTACTGAACATCCATTTGAAATTACTGGGAGGCTGCTATTAAAGAAATTAGAGCCTCCATTTATTTTTTCCTACTGACATGAAAAAGACCTGGGTTATTAGCTATTGTATGGTATCATGTGCCCCTAGCCCTCTACAAGTTTATAGAACAACTAAATCATTATTATTATACAGGACTTATATAGCGCCGACAGTTTGCTCTGCGCTTTACATTATGGAGGCAGACAGTACAGTAACAATACAGTTCAATACAAGAGGGATTAGAGGGCCCTGCTCCTTGGAGCTTACAATCTAGGAGGGAGGGGATAATGGTACAAGAGGTAATTAGCTGTGGGGGATGGAGTGGTTGGGGGAGTAGGGGATTCCAGTAGTTCGCCGGGGTCAGGATAGGCTTCCCTGAAGAGATGAGTTTTCAGAGTGCGCCTAAAAAGTGAGCAGGGAAGGCAATAGCCTGATAGCTTGAAGTAGGGAGTTCCAGAGGATGGGTGAAGCCCGTGAGAAATCCTGATGATGAGCATGGGAGGAGGAGACAAGGGAGCTAGAGAGTAAGAGGTTTTGTGAGGAGCAGGGAGTACGGTTTGGGTGGTATTTAGAGACAAGGTTGGTGATGTAGTTAGGGGCAGTGTTATGAACAGCTTTGTACGTCAGTGTTAGTGTTTTGAATTTTATCCGTTGGGCAATTGGAAGCCAGTGGAGGGATTGGCAGAGGGGGGTGGCAGATACAGAACGGTTAGTAAGGTGAATGAGTCTGGCAGCAGCGTTCATGATGGACTGGAGTGGGGATAGCCTGTGGTGAGGTAGGCCAGTGAGGAGGGAGTTACAGTAGTCAAGGCGTAATATAACCAGGGAGTGAATAAGTTGCTTAGTGGTTTCTGGGGTTAGGAACGGCCGTATCTTGGAGATGTTGCAGAGGTGAAGTCTACATGAGTTTGTCAGTGATTGGACCTGTTAATAAAAAAGTCTAAAGTGACTGAAGCTCAGTAGCTGCCATTGGTCTATAGGTGTATTGTCAGGTCCAGCCCAGGACAGGTCACCATTGATGGCTGTGAGAGAGCCAATCATATACCAGCAGGAGGAGTACTAGAGTACCTTTATCCTTATTGATGTAGGGCGGCCCTGAAGTAAGAAAGTGTTCCAGGGAAACTCAGCATGTGAGCTCAGCAGGCATTGTATACTACTGCCTGTTTAGATGAATATGAAGATATGGCCTTTGTATTATGATATATTGCATTTTATACATTTGCGGTATTTGGATCATAGAGCTCCCGTAACCTGCTCTCAGATAGCATAAGAATAATTTAAAATACAGAATAATACAACAAGAAAAGGACATTAAAATCTCTTTTCATAAGCAGTCATCTGAGACTCTTAGCAAAATTTCAATTAGAACACAAAAGATCCTTTAAATGCCGCCAGGATCCAGAATGCTCACAGATTGGGCAGAATTGAAACTCCGCCAGCCGCCACTTATTTGTGCTAAAGAAAAAAAAATCCTCATTAGACAACGCCGTATCTATCCCGTAATGACATTCATTAACAGGGTGCCAAAAACACAGATGAGAGCTCAATGGAGTTGTATGGCCCATTACCGGCCGTCATATCCTCCGCGCTCGGCGCTGAAACACATTTCTCAGCGCGGGAAACTTTCAGCGGAAAGCAGAGAGCTCACGGCTAGGCGGCCAAAATCAGTTTCCGCTTGGATAAGTGGATTGAAATTAATTTGTCTTATCTTTTATGCTGAGAACTTTCCTTTTCGGTAATAAAAAAATGTATAAAAGTGGGTTTAATTAGCTGTCATACTTGCGCCATATTACAGGTGTCATAGGACGTTATGTTTTGCAGCTTTTCTCAATACAGTTAAAGGAGGATTCTGGTCTAAGTGAAAATAAGGACATTGTTTTATGATGAGCAGCTACTGAACTCAGTACAACATATTCAAGTATGATTAGCCTGAGAAAAAAAGCAAATATGAATGCATCAGGCTTAATTCAGAAAGCTAAAACACCAACATTAGAATCCCAACTTTTAAGAAAGTGACAGTTACTTTCACCTTGGTTCAATGAGATTTGAGCACGACTGAAAATAAAGGCCCCTAATCACTTGTCCACCAAGGTACAATTATATATGTCATGGGAGACAAGTGGTTAAATCAAGTTCACTGCTGCCCAATCCGCCTGGTCACTTTTATGGAGCTCTTAAAGTGCGCCCAACAGTGGCACCCATGGTGGTTTCCAGGCTCTCCTGTTCCTCTGAGGACCATGGGAAACTGTTCGTATAGTGGGAGGAACTCTAGGAACATCTGTTCCCCGATCCCTCCTGCAACTAATGACCCTGGAAGTAATGTATATTTAGGGGCAAACTGACCATTTGGGCACTCAGGCACTGCCCGAGGGCCCAGGGTCAGTAGGGGGCCCCATGAGATGCTCCTAGTACATTTCATAGGCTTTTTTGGGTGTGGTTTGAGTGTGGGTGAGGACACAGGGGCCCCATGATCCTCTATTGTCCAGGGGCTCCTTGAGTTGTCAGTCCGCCCCTGTGTACATTACATCACTTCTGGGGTCATAGCTGTCATTCCTCAGCTAATGTAGCTGAGGAAGCAGCTATTCAAGCAGGATTTGTGCTTGAATAGCTGCACTGGAGGACAGGGGAGCCTTTGAAAGTCTAATAGATCCCCAATGTCTCCATATAAGGACCTGTTACCTGTCCATGCTATCACATAGTGAACTTGTTAGCCCCCTTGTGATAGCAATAATAAAAAAAAGTAGGAAGCTCCTGTTTGTCCCTCTTCAGGGGAGGCGGGACCGTATGACCACTACGATGCTTAATGAACAGATGTCGAGAATCTGTAAGGACTCCCTATGGAAATTTTTGAAAATATGGGAGCCGTGGTTGCAATATGCCCTTCCCACGCTCCCGCAGACTAGTCTGGGGTTGTGATGTTCCTTGGTATTGGCGCTCACAGACCCCTGCTCATGGTCTTGTCATCTTTTTCCTTTTGTACTCCTCCTTCCTTTTCTATTTCTGTTTGTTTTTGGTGTGGCAGTGGATAGCTGCCTTTGGTTTGAGTTACTGTCGGTGTTATACCCATGTGCCATTGAGAGCCCGAGTGGGCGAACCTTTTGCTCTGTTGTCTGTTGGTGTTAGAGCACTGTTTCCTTTATGTTTTTATATGTGCAATTGATGGCCCCTGTGTGGGCATGTCTTGTTGCTTCTGTTTTTTTTTAAATGTTTATAAATTACTAAATATCATTGAAATACAAAAAAAAAGTAAAAAAATATATGTATATAAAAAATAGTTTTAAATATTTTTAAAACATTTTTAAAGCACTCCCCTCACCTCCATACACAGCCTATATAAAAAGCAAAGCATAAGGCGAGTGTATGTAAATGTCAGTTGTGCCACATGTCACAACTGACATTTACATACACTCGCCTTATCCTTATGCTGTGAGATATCATCACAAAAGTCGGATTGAAACGAATAATTCTAGGGCCATAATTAACAGTTAACTCTAAACTGATAACATGTAAAGACTCCTAAAACATCACCTATGGAGAATTTTGGGCAGCATAGTTTTTTGTGATTTCACAGGCAATTTTAAGGCTTGACAAGTTTGGTATCTATCTACTCACACAACCCCATCTTTTACATTTTACCAACAAATGCATAATATTGTGTTTGTTTGCACTTAAATTCATTTTAGTGTATTTATTTCCTGAGAATATGCATTTTATAAAAAAACATAAAAAATTGCAACTGCTACCATTTTATTCTCCAGAGCAGGGGCGGACTGACCATTTGGAAACTCGGGCACTGCCCGAGGGCCCGGGGTTAGTAGGGGGCCCTATGAGATGCCCCTGGTACCTTTTTTATGGGCTTTTTTGAGTTTGGGCAAGGACACAGGGGCCCCATGATCCCCTATTGCCCGGGGGCCCCATGAGTTGTCAGTCCGCCCCTGCTCCAGAGTCTCTTCTTTCAGAAAGGAGGGGGGAGGGGGTACAGTCATTTTTAGATTTTGGTATATGTGCAAATGTGCAAAAAAATTTAAAACAATTGTCCTAGTAGGCAAGTGGTTAAACTTGTGTAAATATTTGTGAATTAAGTCTTAAGGGCTTTTAACAGTTTTCCTTTTTGGAGGCTTGTAGTTCCTGTAATCCTACCTGTTGGTCTTGCCAACAGGAACTTTCTCATACACTTCCTATCATGGGGTGGCAATACTCTTTGAATGTGTTTCAATGTAGAGCAGTGTTGTCACCCTATATTGTGATCTGGACCACAGGGGCTCAATTGCTCAGCCCAACCACCCTTCAATAAATAAGCATTGAAGCATTGTGTGTGTATATATATATATATTTAGCTTTTTTTAGTGAATACAAGATGCTTTCTGATTCGAAGCACAGAACCTGAATTATGGTGGTGATCACTGACTACTACAGTGATTGTCAGCCTCCCCAGCAGTCCCTCAGGTATGAGATATGCCATCCCTACATTGTGCCAATCTGGACCAATTAAGATCTGGAGCTCAGCTTTATTAACCTCCTCGGCGGTCTGATTATTTCAGATTTTTGGTGCTGAAAGCGGTACCATTTTTTTGCATGGAAATATGTAGTTTTTTTTATTGTAGGCTGTAATTTTTAGGAATAACTCACTGAAATCTGTCCGAACAAGAGTCTAGTAAACATCCCGGGTAGGATAAAATGTGAAACACAAAATCATAAATTATAATTTAATAAATAATCATAAAAAATAATAATATAATAATAATACATTTAATTCAATAATATAATCAAACCAAAAACAATGAAATTTGAAATAGAGCGCCAAGTTCGCACATCGCTGAGCAAAGTCGCAGAATCGTTTTCAGTGTCTGATGAGGAATTTCCCCCACGAATCTTTATCACTCAATTCTGCAAGTGGTTCTGATTTACTATCGCTGTTCTCTAGCCGGTCTAAAACCGCTTTTGACCTAAAGGGACACTTTTTGGACGCCATGGACTTTTCTAAGTTTCCAGGCAGAAAGAACAGTCAAAATGCAGACAGGGGACAGGACAAAGCACTCGGGACAAAATGTATGTGAATGGTTTGAAACAGCAATGTTTTACTATGTAAATTTCGTTTTGAAACAAATGACATTTTTTTTATATTTTCAAATTTCCCGCCGGTTCCGGCGCCCTTACGTCCCGACGTCACAGGGACCGGAACACAGAAGCCGGATGCCAGCATCCGCCGGAGGAGATGGCCGGGGACGCTGCAGGGGACACATCGTGGGAGCGCAGGACACGGTAAGTGCTGCAGGGAATCCCTATGCAGCGCCACATGGTAAGCCCGAGTGTAGCTCGGGGTTACCGCTTTTGGTACTGACATTTTACCCCGAGCTACACCCGGGAATACCGCCAGGGAGGTAATAAATTAACTATTGGAGGGCTGCAAATATTTGTCTTTTATATCTGTCTGGTGTTTGCCTTAAAAAATAAAAGTAAAGCCCGAGGTATAGATTTACTAACACTACACTTATAAAAGGTATGTTTTTTATTGGCTGTTTAGTTCTATTTTAAATTATTGACCAGTGTTAAGTTCTTCAAAACTTGTTTTTTTTTTGCAAATATAAATGAGCCCATGGGTTGCCATTTTTGCTCATTACTTTACAGGTCCACCCGGTCATGAGATCAAGACATAGAATTATTTTTGGATTATTATACAGGATTTATATATTATTATTATTATTATTATACAGTATTTATATATTATTATTATTATACAGGATTTATATTATTATTATTACACAGGATTTATATAGCGCCAACAGTTTGCTCAGCACTTTACAATATAACGGGAGACAATACAGCAACAATACAGTTCAATACAAGAGGGATAGGAGGGCCTGATGCTGGGAGCTTACAATCTAGGAGATGGAGTTGCTTGCTAAGTAAAGCATTTTTGAGGAACCCAACCAACCCAAATATTGGATATCCAAAGATATCTTCCTTTCTAGCTCCCTCATCACCTCCTCCCACGCTCGTCTCCAGGACTTCTCCAGAGCCTCTCTGGAACTCCATACCATAGTATGTTCGGTCAGCCCCCACCCTTTCTGCCTTTTGGCCGATCTTTGAAAACTCACTTCTTCAGGGAAGCCTACCCCACCTCCACCCAAGAACTGTACTTGAATCACCTCCACCAGATCATCTCCCGCAGCTATCACCTTTTGTATCACCTCCCCCTTCCTTTAAATTGTAAGCTCCACAAGCCGGGACCTCCTATTCCTCATGTACTGAAATGTATTGTAATTGTACTGTCTCCCTTATATTGTAAAGCGCTGAGCAAACTGTTGGCTCTATATAAATCCTGTATAATAATAATCATATAAATCCTGTATTATAATAATAATAATAATATTACACAATAAAAGCACTTTGCCCAACAGATGGCTGCAATAGCTATAAATAAGAGATTTTGGCTCACCCGCTGTCCTTCAAGTCCTGGGAGTCCGGCACTGCCCTTGAGGCCTTCTGATCCCTATAAGGAGAGTTAATTTACAGTATTAGGGCCATTTCCAAAGTTCTTCAGAAATCACAGTTTCCAAGCAATGACAATATACTACATGTAGAGAAGTAGTAAGCGAGCGCTATCTGAGACTACTGAAAATAGCCGCTAGAACACCAAAAAGGCAACCAAGGACAAACCTTCAAATCAATCTATATATAGAAAAGGTGCAGCGCTAAATGTGCATATAACTAAACATATAGAATGGACATAAAATAGACATAAAATAACAATCAAATCAAGTGCAAATTAATGAATTACACTGGGTGAATTAAAATGAGTGAATGTCCCAAAATGATTCAAACGCTCACATGGGGGACCAATAGATTCCAATAGAAGTGCGTGAAGACGGAAATCCGGTGTATCACACAGTGGATAATAGGTATAAAGAATGCGCACTCACCAGAAGTGCATCAAAAATGCGCATATAAGATATCCCCTCTCATCAGGTAGTGGTCATCTACTGCCAGAACAGGGTCAGAGTAATGCACCAGCCAATCTCATCCAGGGTAGGTACTCCAAAAAGGCCTCAATAGTGTGTCACCGTCTGTGGTCCCTCTAAACCGGTTTCTGCAAGTGGGGACTCTCAATGAAGAGAGCCCAATAAGGGACACCACATAGCGTAATACCGTTGATACTGCGTTTATTGCATATAGGGGTAACACACCATTGTATAAAAAATAGGTCAAAATAATGAAAGTGAAACTGACCATGTACACTTCAGGATGTACACTTCCCAGCACCCTATGATGATGTGCATCGCACGAAACGCGTTAGAGGGGGCTACATTTTCTGGACGTCTGACCACCGCTGTTGGCCATCCTGAAGTGTACATGGTCAGTTTCACTTTCATTATTTTGACCTCTTTTTTATACAATGGTGTGTTACCCCAATATGCAATAAACGTAGTATCAACGGTATTACGCTATGTGGTGTCCCTTATTGGGCTCTCTTCATTGCGAGTCCCCACTTGCAGAAACCGGTTTAGAGGGACCACAGATGGTGACACACTATTGAGGCCTTTTTGGAGTACCTACCCTGGATGAGATTGGATGGTGCATTACTCTGACCCTGTTCTGGCAGTAGATGACCACTACCTGATGAGAGGGGATATCTTATATGCGCATTTTTGATGCACTTCTGGTGAGTGCGCATTCTTTATACCTATTATCCACTGTGTGATACACCGGATTTCCGTCTTCACGCACTTCTATTGGAATCTATTGGTCCCCCATGTGGGCGTTTGAATCATTTTGGGACATTCACTCATTTTAATTCACCCAGTGTAATTCATTAATTTGCACTTGATTTTATTGTTATTTTATGTCTATTTTATGTCCATTCTATATGTTTAGTTATATGTACATTTAGTGCTGCACCTTTTCTATATATACAATATACTACATACTTATAGAATCACAGGAACATAGAACAGTGACGGGAAAAAATTATCAAGAAGTCTATTGAGTCGGCCTCTATTTTTTTTCTCTGCGTATAAATCCATGTTTTTCCACGAATGTCTGAATCCACTTACTGTTGACTGGGGAAATGGATGCCGCTCAACTGAACCCAGGAGTCAGATGTATGGGATGGCCTCAGCCACTGCTCCGGCTATGTTCTCTGATGTGTTTCACCCTGCCAACCGGGGCCTGATCACAGAGGCTTGGAGCAAGAATGGTAAGAATACAATTGTGAAGAAAATAACCATTGAGCCGAAGAAGGAAATTGTAGAGAGGCATGACCGTGGTATTCGTGTGACTGATCTGTCCTCGGAGTACAAGATGGCGAAGTCGACAATCTCCACTATTTTGAAGAAGAAAGTTGCCATCAAAGGAGCTGATGTGGCAAAAGGAGTAACAATGTCAGTGTGGTAGAATGAGAAACAGCTGACTGGTGATTTTGTTAGTGAAGTTATGATCTGTGAAAAAATCCAGGTAATTGCACAGTGATTTGCCGCAAAATAAATCCCTCTATAAGTGCAGCAAGTGATGAATTTAAAGTCAGTAGAGGGTGGTTTAAAAACTTTGGCAAGAGAATTGGCATCCACAGTGTGACAAGACATGGTGAGGCTTCCAGTTCTGACAAGGCCGCTGTAGAAGCCTTCAAGAAATAATTTGCGGAATTCATGAAAGCAGAAGGGTACGTCACTCAACAAATGTTCAACTATGATGAAACAGGCTCTTCTGGAAAAAGATGCCAAACAGAACCTATATCACGCAGGAGGAAAAAGGCACTGCCGGGGTACAAGCCCATGAAGGAGATCTCCCCAATGTCCTTATGTAGGGGGACTTTCCCTCCAAACAATAACTGCCTCCCACCCGCCTTCCTGACCTCCACGCCAGAAGTCGTCTCAAGCAAGGTTAGTGTTCTCTCTCTTCATTCTGTACTGTACTTTCTTTCATATTTTTGTGTTTCAAAAACAAAAAAAACAAAAAAGTTCAGAACGGATTCACCTGATTTACAATGAACCTTATGGGAGAATTTGATTCGGTTGGCGACCACGTTCGTAGGGGTCAGAAGGGATTAACCTGATTTACACTGAACCCTATGGGAAAACGAACGAACTAAGTTTGTGAACCGAGGTATCACTGTGTATACAGGTGAAACTCGAAAAATTTGAATATCGTGCAAAAGTTCATTTATTTCAGTAATGCAACTTAAAAGGTGAAACTAATATATGAGATAGACTCATTACATGCAAAGCAAGATAGTTCAAGCCGTGATTTGTCATCATTGTGATGATTATGGCTTACAGCTCATGAAAACCCCAAATCCACAATCTCAGAAAATGAGAATATTACATGCAATCAATAAAACAAGGATTGTACATAGAACAATATCGGACCTCTGAAAAGTATAAGCATGCATATGTACTCAGTACTTGGTTTGGGCCCCTTTTGCAGCAATTACTGCCTCAATGCGGCGTGGCATGGAAGCTGTCAGCCTATGGCACTGCTGAGGTGTTATGGAAGACCAGGATGCTTCAATAGCGGCCTTCAGCTCTTCTGCATTGTTCGGTCTCATGTCTCTTATCTTTCTCTTGGCAATGCCCCATAGATTCTCTATGGGGTTCAGGTCAGGCGAGTTTGCTGGCCAATCAAGCACAGTAATCCCACGGTCATTGAACCAGGTCTTAGTGCTTTTGGCAGTGTGGGCGGGTGCCAAGTCCTGCTGGAAAATGAAGTCAGCATCCCCATAAAGCTTGTCTGCGGAAGGAAGCATGAAGTGCTCCAAAATCTCCTGGTAGACTGCTGCGTTGACCCTGGACTTAATGAAGCACAGTGGACCAACACCAGCAGATGACATGGCTCCCCAAATCAACACAGACTGTGGAAACTTCACACTGGACTTCAAGCATCTTGCAGTGTGTGCCTCTCCATTCTTCCTCCATACTCGGGGTCCTTGTGCCTCTCCATTCTTCCTCCATACTCGGGGTCCTTGGGCCTCTCCATTCTTCCTCCATACACGGGGTCCTTGGGCCTCTCCATTCTTCCTCCTTACTCTTGGTGCTTGGTTTCCAAATGAGATGCAAAAGTTATTCTCACCAGAAAAGAGGACTTTGGACCACTGAGCAACAGACCAGGTCTGTTTCTCTTTAGCCCAGGTAAGACGCTTCTGACGTTGTTTGTTGTTCAGGAGCGGCTTGACAAAGAGGAATACGACATTTGAAGCCCATGTCAAGGATCGTTCTGTGCGTGGTGGCTCTTGATGCACTGACTCCAGCCTCAGTCCACTCCTTGTGAAAGTCCCCAACACTTTTGAATGGCCTTTTCCTGACAATCCTCTCCAGGCTGCGGTCATCCCTGCTGCTTGTGCACCTTTTTCTTACACACTTTTCCCTTCCACATAACTTTCTATTAATGTGCTTTGATACAGCACTTTGGGAACATCCAACTTCTTTTGCAATTAACTTTTGAGTCTTTCCCTCCTTATGGAGGGTGTCAATGATGGTTTTCTGCACAACTGTCAGGTCAGCAGTCTTTCCCATGATTGTGATTCCTACTGAACCAGACTGAGAGACCATTTAAAGTCTCAGGAACCCTTTGCAGGTGTTATGGCTTAATTAACTCATTAGAGTGGGACACTTTGAGCCGAGAATATTGCACCTTTTCACAATATTCTCATTTTCTGAGATTGTGGATTTGGGGTTTTCATGAGCTGTAAGCCATAATCATCACAATGATGACAAATCACGGCCTGAACTATCTTGCTTTGCATGTAATGAGTCTATCTCATATATTAGTTTCACCTTTTAAGTTGCTGCACTGAAATAAATGAACTTTTGCACGATATTCAAATTTTTTTAGTTTCACCTATATATATATACACACACACACTGTATATTATTTTAAATCTTAAACAAAGAAATAGCAATGTCACAATAGACTTCTAAACTATGAATGATGAATTGATTCTTGTAGCTCGAAAACCGAGCATAATGTTTGATTTATAGATCCTGTTTCTATTTTGTGCTCTGAAACAAAGCTTTGATTATAAATTGATTAAAAAGCTCTTTATTATTAACTTACAGGCAGTCCAGGTGGTCCTACAGGGCCTTGAGGTCCTCGTGGCCCAGGAGCGCCCTGTGGAGACATGAAAGCAATATTATATAATAAATAGAATGGTATACTGAATAAGAACACAAATAAAATCAATCAATAAAGAAAACTGGCATTATGTAACGGCATCTGAATAACACAAGAAAAAGAAAATAGAATTAAAATGAAAAAGATGCTAAAATCTACATATAAAATAAAACATATAAGGCTCCATTCACAGAACTAACTCTCCGGGATATGGATTCTTATTGTTAAAAAAGTGACAATTATTTTCAGCTCAATCCAATGAGATTTGAAAATTATACTATAAAATAAAGATCCTTGCGCTTTGTGAATGGAGAATGGAGTCTGTTACATTTATTAGCCACTCGCCCTCCTGATAATTTCCCCCCCTTCCTGACCAGGCCATTTTCTGTGTTACGGCGCTGCGTTACTTTAACTGCTCGGTCATGCAACGCTGCACCCAAATGAAATTGGTGTCCTTTTTTTCCCATGAATTGAGATTCCTTTCGGTGGTATTTGATTGCCTGTGTGTTTTTTCTTTTTTGCGCTATAAAAAAAAGACTGACAATTTTGAGGAAAAAAAACAATATTTTTTGACTTTTTGCTATTAAACATGTCCAATAAAAAAATTTTAAAAATCAAATTTTGTCATAAATTTAGATCAAAATGTATTCTGCTCCATGTCTTTGCTAAAAAAAATCCCAATACGTGTAAATTAATCGGTTTACGTGAAAGTTATAGCGTCTACAAATGGCTGTATATACTGGGATTTAAATTTTTTTTTTTACTAGTATCGCCAATCAGTGACTTATAGCGGGACTGCGGTGGACATTCTGACACTGGGGGGGAACTGACTTGGTGTCAATGACATCCCCAGTGACACCAACACAGAGATCAGTGCTAAAAAAAAGCACTGACACTGTACTAATGGCACTGGGCAGGAAGGGGTTAACATGAGGGGCAATCAAAGGGTTAACTGTGTGCTGGGTGTGTTTTACTGTGGGGCGGTGTCTGTGTGCTTCACTGTAAGCACACTGCTTTGGATGGCTGTACTGTGCACAGCCATCCAGAGCCGTGTGCCCAAGCGACAGGGAGGAGAACCGTTAGTAAACTCCCAGCCGGAAATTACCAAGTGTCAGCTTGTAATCACCGGCCGGGACCCGGGGATTGACAGCCGCAGCCGCGCACCCGTGCCGCCCTGTAGCAGTATTTCAGGAAGCGGTTAAAGTGGTTGTAAGGCTAAGTTCACATATGTGCGGGTGGTGCAGCTGCGGATCCGCACAAAAATCCGGCTTCACAGAAGACTGTGGACCCGCGGGCGGGTGCCATTAATTGTAATGCAAGTTTACAATCCAAACGCACACGTTCCTGCGTTAAAAATGGCTGTGTGTATAAGCGGGTGCAGCAGCGACCGTCGGCTGGAACCGAACAAAATCAGCAAGGGAAAATGTCACCAGCACACCGAGGATCACCAATATGGGTCCAAAGGTTTTAATAAACGATCACATAGTTACAGCAAGGGAACGTTTCGGAGTCTCGCAGGACCCCTTCATCAGGCATGTGTCACATGTGTGACAGTTTTTCTTTCCCATTAATTCCAATGGCACGCCGCCCGCACTGGAAATCGCAACCGCACTGGGAACCGAGGTTCCCATGCGGGCTGCGGTTTTCAAAGAAGTGCAGGGACTTCTTTCCTGCGTGTCCCAGGGCACGGGAGTCCATTCAAATGAATGGGCTCTCATGCCCGCGCAAAACACGTCCCACAGGAACGCGGATATGTAAACCAGGGGTTAACCTCAGACATATATCGTATGTACTCTCCAGCGCCTCAGGATATGCACAGCCAAAAGGGAAGCCAAGGGTACCAGGACAGCGACAACCAAAGAAAATGTTCCAGGGGTGCAGCCCCCCTCAGACGGGGAAATCAGCCACTGGATAGAGAGAAAACAGGTGGCGCACACACCTAGTGCATTATCCAAGGTTTATTGTAGGAGTGAAAGAATAATAAAAACATACTCACAGACGAAGCATGTATCTAAAAAGCATAGAAAAATGACAATGGCCACAACGGCGGGCAAGGTGTTCTCACTGTCAGTACGGTCAAATGCCTGACGCGTTTCGGGGATGAATCCCTTTCTTCAGAGCTGATGACCAACCTCTGATGTATGATGTATGGAAAGAAAGAGCCTCGCTGTTGATGCCATCAGAACACAATAGCACAGCAGAAGCTGATGGGGATGAGGAGCGAGGCTCTTTCTTTCCATACATCATACATCAGCATCAGAGGTTGGTCATCAGCTCTGAAGAAAGGGATTCGTCCCCGAAACGCGTCAGCCATTTGACCGTACTGACAGTGAGAACACCTTGCCTGCCGT
This sequence comes from Staurois parvus, assembly GCF_062004578.1. Classification (NCBI taxonomy): domain Eukaryota; kingdom Metazoa; phylum Chordata; class Amphibia; order Anura; family Ranidae; genus Staurois; species Staurois parvus. The sequence continues at coordinate 2,999,382 of NW_028318579.1, read as the reverse complement.
TGTGGCCATCGTAATTTTTCTATGCTTTTTAGATACATGCTTCGTCTGTGAGTATGTTTTTATTATTCTTTCACTCCTACAATAAACCTTGGATAATGCACTAGGTGTGTGCGCCACCTGTTTTCTCATTAACCTCGGACATGAAATATGAACAAAGCATATCCCTCTATAACGTGTAACTGCCTCAACGGCAGGCAAGGTGTTCTCACTGTCAGTACAGTCAAATAACTGATGCGTTTCGGGGACGAATCCCTTTCCTCAGAGCTGATGACCAACCTCTGATGCTGATGTATGATGAATGGAAAGAAAGAGCCTCGCTGTTGATGCCATCAGAACACAATAGTACAGCAGAAGCTGATGGGGATGAGGAGCAAGGCTCTTTCTTTCCATACATCATACATCAGCATCAGAGGTTGGTCATCAGCTCTGAGGAAAGGGATTCGTCCCCGAAACGCGTCAGCCATTTGACTGTACTGACAGTGAGAACACCTTGCCTGCCGTTGTGGTCATTGTCATTTTTCTATGCTTTTTAGATACATGCTTCGTCTGTGAGTATGTTTTTATTACTTCATTCCTACAATAAACCTTGGATAATGCACTAGGTGTGTGCGCCACCGGTTTTCTCGTTAACCTCTCGTTAACAAAGCATATCCCTCTATAATGTGTAACTGACTCAATTAAGAGCACTAAGGGGTTTATTTACTAAAGCTGGAGAGTCCAAAATCAGACTCCCTTCTGCACAGAAACCAATCAGCTTCCAGGTTTCATTGCCAAAGCTTCATTGAACAAGCTGAGGTTAGAAGCTGATTGGTTTCTATGCAGAAGGGAGTCTGATTTTGGACTCTCCAGCTTTAGTAAATAAACCCCTAAGTGTCATTTCTGTCTGCTGCCTCATTCCTCTGTGAAATGCAGGCGGCTGGGCGGAGTGATGTTATAAATATCCTCTTAGTGAATGACACCTTCAATTTGGTACTGCCATTGCCAGCGCTCGTTGCCATATTCATTTCAGTTGAGTTATTGTTATTTTTTTTTGTTTGTTGTATTCATGTGCATTTTGAATTTTTGGGTTGCTCAGGTTTACATGCCGTGAGAAGGAATGAAGCGGTCTCCAGGAAACCATACATTAACTTTTTTTTTTTTTTTTTTAATGCTCTATATGTCTCACCATAGGAAATCTCTAGATTAGTGTTAGATCAATCCAGGCACGGTACCCAGGCACAGCGTGAAGCTTCCAGATATACTTGCAGCTTTATCTCTGTTTTTATGAGATATCTGAAAGGTCTTCATTGCAGGTTTCCGTGGCTGAATGCCATTAGTGCACCTGAACCAGAGCAGTGACCCTCGAAGAGTGAGTATAGAGTCTGATCAATTTATGATGACGGGCATCAAGGTGTCGCCCCCTATTGGTATGGAAGCGGTTTATTACGTCACGTTTGTATTACTTTATTCCAAGTTATTATCGTTTTCTTCTACTCTGCTAAAATGTTTTTGTCAATGTCAGTACAGAAATCTTTTTAAATACAAATTTGCTGGAAACAAACTAATCTTACCGTTTCTCCTTTCAGTCCTTCATTCTGAGTCTGGAACAAACAAACGAAAAAAAAAAGAAAGAAAAGAGAAACATATAGAGGGTGATGAACATAATTGATGATAATTATTCCACACCGACTAAATGAAAAATGGACATGATCTTACAACACTGCCAGGTAATCCGGGAGCTCCTGCTTCTCCTTTATTACCCTAAATAAGAAGAAATAAAACACAGTCAATGGTATTTATAATTAAAAGGACAAATAATGATATGGGGCAAGTTTGATTGGCTGAGCACTAAGCACAGTGGTTAGTGATCAGCGCTCCTGCCTTGCAGCACCGGTGTAAGTGCCTGTAATGAGTACTGTATACAGTGGAGGAAAATAATTATTTGGCCCATGATGGTGAGGTTTGAGTGGATGAACGATTCTGTGGACAGGTGTCTATACACATAGTTACCAGGGGCGGACTGACCATTTGGAAACTTGGGCACTGCCCGAGGGCCCGGGGTCAGTAGGGGGCCCATGAGATGCCCCTGGTACCTTTTTCATAGGCTTTTTTGAATTTTGGCAAGGACACAGGGGCCCCATGATCCCCTATTGCCCGGGGGCCCCATGAGTTGTCAGTCCGCCCCTGATAGTTACATAGTCTGGCTGAAAAAAAGACAAAAGTCCATCCAGTTCAACCAAGCTATAATCCTATACCCACAGTTGATCCAGAGGAAGGCAAAAAAAAAAAAAACGCAGCAAATCATGATCCAATTTGCACCTGCTGGGAAAAAATTTCCCATAATGAGTTGTCGTTAGGAGCACCTTCTTAAATTGACAGGACTGATCTGTGTACCACATGAGCACATAGCCAGTCTGTGGGAGCCAGAATTATTGTTGGTTGGTAGGGGATCAAATACACATTTTACTCACTGAATTGCAACTCAATTTATAACAGTTGTATCGTGTTTTTTTCTGGAGTTTTGGTTGATATTCTGTCTCTATCATTTAAAATACACCTATGATAAAAATAATAGAGCTTTAATTTCTTTGTAAACTTACACAATGTGCAGGGGATCAAATAATTATTTTTACCACTGTATCTAAGGATAATTCTCACAACTTGGCCTGTTAGGGGTACTTGAGGACTGAGGTTGGGAACCACTGGCCTAGAGGGACTGGTTTATACACCTCTGAATACGGGGAATGATTACGAGTTATATGTGAACCTATGTGGTCTAGAATGCATGGTATCCAATCACCTTCTAACTTCAGCTTGTTCAATTAGGCTTTGACAAAAAAACCTGAAAGCTATTTTTTTTTACAGAGCAGCACCAGATTTTGCACGATACAGTTTTAGTAAAAAAATAATATAAATAAAATGTAAAAAATAAATTATATATATATATATATTTGCCAAAGTGAACAATTAAAACATGACAAAGGATCCCCAGAGCATGATGGGCTCTCCTCTCCTGCCTTGCAGGACTGGAGTCCTCTGTTCAAATCCTATCCTGGACCCTATCTGCATGGAGTTTGCATGTCCTTCCTGTATTTGCAGGGATTTCCACCCACACTCCAAACACAAGGGGTAGGTTAGTCATTTAGTCTGCGTCTACATTGGCTCAAATGTAGGCGAGATAGGGACCTTGGTGCCTTGAGGGTGACTGTATGTATAATATGTAAACCACTGTGTAACTTGTTGGTGCTATATAACTACTTGTTTATATATATCTATCTCATATCTATCTATCTACCTATCTATCTATCTATCTATCTATCTATCTATCTATCTATCTATCTCATATCTATCTATCTATCTATCTATCTATCTATCTATCTATCTATCTATCTCATATCTATCTATCTCATATCTATCTATCTATCTATCTATCTATCTATCTATCTATCTATCTCATATCTATCTATCTATCTATCTATCTATCTATCTATCTATCTATCTCATATCTATCTATCTCATATCTATCTATCTATCTATCTATCTATCTATCTCATATCTATCTATCTACCTATCTATCTATCTATCTATCTATCTATCTATCTCATATCTATCTATCTATCTATCTATCTATCTATCTATCTATCTCATATCTATCTATCTCATATCTATCTATCTATCTATCTATCTATCTATCTATCTATCTATCTATCTATCTCATATCTATCTATCTATCTATCTATCTATCTATCTATCTATCTATCTCATATCTATCTATCTATCTATCTATCTATCTCATATCTATCTATCTATCTATCTATCTATCTATCTATCTATCTAGCTATCTCATATCTATCTATCTATCTATCTATCTATATATCTATCTATCTATCTATCTCATATCTATCTCATATCTATCTATCTATCTATCTATCTATCTATCTATCTATCTATCTATCCATTATCTATCTATCTATCTATCTATCTATCTATCTATCTATCTCATATCTATCTATCTATCTATCTATCTCATATCTATCTATCTATCTATCTATCTATCTATCTATCTATCTCATATCTATCTATCTATCTATCTATCTATCTATCTATCTATCTATCTATCCATTATCTATCTATCTATCTCATATCTATCTATCTCATATCTATCTATCTATCTATCTATCTATCTATCTATCTATCCATTATCTATCTATCTATCTATCCATATCTATCTATCTATCTCATATCTATCTATCTATCTATCTATATATCTATCTATCTCATATCTATCTATCTCATATCTATCTATCTCATATCTATCTATCTATCTATCTATCTATCTATCTATCTATCTATCTATCTATCTATCCATTATCTATCTATCTATCTATCTATCTATCTCATATCTATCTATCTATCTATCTATCTATCTATCTATCTCATATCTATCTATCTATCTATCTATCTATCTATCTATCTCATATCTATCTATCTCATATCTATCTATCTCATATCTATCTATCTATCTATCTCATATCTATCTATCTATCTATCTATCTATCTATCTATCTATCTCATATCTATCTATCTATCTATCTATCTATCTATCTCATATCTATCTATCTATCTATCTATCTATCTATCTCATATCTATCTATCTCATATCTATCTATCTATCTATCTATCTATCTATCTATCTATCTCATATCTATCTATCTATCTATCTATCTATCTATCTATCTATCTATCTCATATCTATCTATCTATCTATCTATCTATCTATCTATCTCATATCTATCTATCTATCTATCTATCTATCTATCTATCTATCTATCTCATATCTATCTATCTATCTATCTATCTATCTATCTATCTATCTCATATCTATCTATCTATCTATCTATCTATCTATCTATCTATCTATCTCATATCTATTTATCTATCTATCTATCTATCTATCTATCTATCTATCTATCTATCTATCCATTATCTATCTATCTATCTCATATCTATCTATCTATCTATCTATCTATCTATCTACCTATCTATCTATCTATCTATCTCATATCTATCTATCTCATATCTATCTATCTATCTATCTATCTATCTATCTATCTATCCATTATCCATCTATCTATCTATCTCATATCTATCTATCTATCTATCTATCTATCTATCTATCTATCTATCTATCTCATATCTATCTATCTATCTATCTATCTATCTATCTATCTATCTCATATCTATCTATCTATCTATCTATCTATCTATCTATCTATCTATCTATCTATCTATTATCTATCTATCTATCCATATCTATCTATGTATCTATCTATCTATCTATCTATCTATCTATCTATCTATCTATCTATCTATCCATCTATCCATCTATCTCATATCTATCTATCTATCTATCTATCTATCTATCTCATATCTATCTATCTATCTATCTATCTATCTATCTATCTATCTATCTCATATCTATCTATCTATCTATCTATCTATCTATCTATCTATCTCATATCTATCTCATATCTATCTATCTATCTATCTATCTATCTATCTATCTATCTATCTATCTATCTATCTATCCATTATCTATCTATCTATCTATCTATCCATTATCTATCTATCTATCTATCTATCTATCTATCTATCTATCTATCTATCTCATATCTATCTATCTATCTATCTATCTATCTATCTATCTATCTATCTCATATCTATCTATCTATCTATCTATCTATCTATCTATCTATCTATCTCATATCTATCTATCTATCTATCTATCTATCTATCTATCTATCTATCTATCTCATATCTATCTATCTATCTATCCTGTATATATGCAAAATCTTGTGCAGCTTTGCATAGTATCCAACACCTTCCAACTTCAGCTTGTTCAACTAAGCTTTGACAAAAAAACCTGAAAGCTATTTTTTTTACAGAGCAGCACCAGAATTGCACGATGCAGTTTTAGTTAAAAAAAAACAACTAAATAGATATATAATATTTGCCAAAGTAAGCAATTAAAACATGACAAAGGATCCCCAGAGTATGATGGGCTCAGAACTGGGGTCCTCTGTTCAAATCCTATCCTAGACCCTCTCTGCATGGACTTTAATATCCTTTCTGTGCTTGCAGGGATTTCCACCCACACTCCAAACATAAGGGATAGATTATTTAGCCTGTGTCTACATTGGCTCAAATATAAGTGAGATAGGGACCTTAGGCGCCTTGAGGGCAGGGATTTATGTGACTGTATAATATGTAAACTACTGTGTAACTTGTTGGTGCTATATAAATACCTGTGTATATATATATATATATTTAGACATGCTAAAGGATTCCCAGAGCACTATGGGCTTGCTGAATAGACAGCACAGCAGAAATAGCTACATAATTTGTAAAGTTGAATAAAGACACCAATTCAACACGCGTGTGTGTGTGTGTGTATTTATGTATCTACCACTTCCCATATTTCTGTATATTATGTGTTTTTTAGATGGGCATTTTAAAAATACATTCAATTGTTTACAATCACCCAGTCCTGTATACTGTATATTTGCTGGCAGAGTCATAGGAAATTGTACAACCATGGTAAATTGGACTATAAACAAAGCTGAGCACTCTGCCGGGATAGTTACCAATGCCTAACGGAAAGGTCCCAATCGCAAGTAGCTTTCCGATCATGTGACCGCTGTGACAACCAATCACAGTGGTCACATGATCATAAACCCCGCTTCCCAGCATCAGAAACCCCTTAAAGGGCTGGGTGGTGGCGGCGTTAAGGGGTTAAATAGTAAAAAGCTTTAAATGAAAAGCTGAGAGGGGAAATGCCGGACTTCACACTTACCTGGTCTCCTTTACCTCCTTTTAGACCCGGTAGACCAATGCTGCCTTTAGAACCCTGATAGGGGAAAAAAGAACAATGTATTACATTCTGGTATAGTAAGATGAATTAGGATACGGCGAGCACCATGGCCCAGTGATGAGCATTCTGGCCTTGCGGTGCTGGGGTCCTGAATTTTTGTATTTTTGTATGTTGGTATGTTCACCCAAGATTATGCAAGTTTCTTCCTGAAATCCAAAAAATATTGATGGCCTGACTGGCTTTCACCCCTACTGGATCTTCTCTGTGTGTCCGTATGACTACAGAGTCATTAGATTGTAAGCTCTGTTGGACCAGCAGCTGATATGTTCCCTGTAAACCCAAAGGGGGTTATTTATTAAAAGATTGCTGCAAGAATGTCTCAGCATTTGCACATCTATCCTGAATAATCTCCGTAATTTATCTGATATCTTCCCTTCCTATGATGGTCAGCTACATCTAGTGGCCTTAATGTGGTATTTTTCTCATAGAGGCATTTTAGGATAATACCAGATTACAGCCACTAGATGGAGTTGACCATCATAGGAAATAAACATATTAGACAGGTTACAGGGATTATCTGAGATAACTGAGTGAATGCTTGAGAAATTCACACAGCTAACTGTTTTTTTTTTCAGTAAACCCCCTTAACTAGCAGAAACTATAGTTCCTTCATACCAGCCGTGTACCACACATTCTGCAGTGTTTTGTAACAAAGATGAATGGACACTTGACAATCCATTATTTTCAGCAGGACTCACTTTCAACACTGTGCTGCGTGTTGGGTAAAGGATATAAAAGTATTCTGATTTGATAGGATCTTCCAACTTCTCTAAGGTCAGCTGTTCATAAAGTATCATAGAGACCTGAGGTGTGTAACATACCGAGGCTGACCTCTTGTGAAAATGCATCCCTCCTCCCACCACCTTCTGCGGCTTTCTTGGGCTCTCCTGTCGCACCGAGGAACCTGAGAGTGCAGTCGGCAGTTCCATCAGCTGACCATAGAGCTGATCAGAGACTGGAATGGCTCCACTCATCTCTATGGTCTAAGAAACCGGAAGCAATGGACATTTAGTCACTTCCAGTTTCATGGTTTAAACCAGGGGTCTTCATACTTTTTAAACAAAGGGCCAGTGTATTGTCATTCAGCCTTTAGGAGGGCCAGTGGCCCACTATGGCCAGTGAGTGTAGAAAATGCCTCAGGCTTGTTGGTCAGTGGGAGCAAAAAAATTACATAAGACCTGTAATCAGAAGGAGGAGGAATAGTGCCCCATCGTTGGTATCATTGGAAAGACTAGAACCCCACCATTTGTGTCAGTGGTAGGAATAGTGCACCATCATTTGTGTCAGTGGCAGGAATAGTGCCCCATCATTTGTGTCAGTGGCAGGAATAGTGCCCCATCGTTTGTGTCAGTGGTAGGAATAGTACCCCATCATTTGTGTCAGTGGTAGGAATAGTACCCCATCATTTGTGTCAGTGGGAGGAATAGTACCCCGTCATTTGTGTCAGTGGTAGGAATAGTACCCCATCATTTGTGTCAGTGGCAGGAATAGTGCACCATCATTTGTGTCAGTGGCAGGAATAGTGCACCATCATTTGTGTCAGTGGCAGGAATAGTGCCCCATCGTTTGTGTCAGTGGCAGGAATAGTGCACCATCATTTGTGTCAGTGGAAGAAATAGTGCCCCATCATTGGTGTTAGTGGGAGGAACAGTGCCCCATCGTTGGTATCAGTGGCAAGAATAGAACCCCACCATTTGTGTCAGTGCCAGGAATAGTGACCTAGCCCTGGTGTCAGTAGAAGGAATAGTGCAACATTGTTGGTATTAGTGAGTGTAATAGTGCCCCATCTTTGATGTCAGTGGGAGGAAAAATGTTCAGACGTGGAAGGAAGTATGGCCCATCACTGGTGCCAGTGGAAGGAATATGGCTTCACTGTTGATGTCAGTGAGAGGAATTATGCCCCACTATTGGTGTTTGTAAAAAGAATGATGCCTCATCAGTGGTGTCAGTAGGAGAAAAAGAATGCCTTGTATCAATTTGAGGAATAGTGCCCAAGGGCCGCATAAAGGGAAGCAAAAGGCCTCATCCGGCCCTCGGGCCACAGTTTGGAGACCACTGGTTTAAACAAACCCTTAGTGGTTTGAAAAAAATCATCAGAATTTGGTATGAGCTGAAGTTTTTAAGGGCAGAAGAGAGATCTGGGGTCTAGTAGACCCCAGATCTCTCAGTAAAGAGGACCTGTCACTGCCTATTGCAGGATATTTACATTCCCTGTGATAACAAAAAAAGTGATTAAAAAAAAGTAAACAGACAGTGTAAAAATAAAAGATAAAATAAATAATTAGAAAAAAATTTAACGCGCCCCCGTGCTCATGTGCAAAGGTGAACGCAAGTGTCAGTCTCGTACACATACATAAACAGATATGTAAGGTATCAATGTCAGATCAAGGGCAGTAATTCTAGCACCAGACCTCCTGTGTAAATCTAAAATGGTAACCTGCAAAGGCTTTTAAAGCATCACCTATGGATAATAACATTTACATAGATTGTCTCCGTTGAACAGGCATGCACAATTTTAAAGTGCAACATGTTTGGTATCTATTTACTCGGTGTAACATCATCTTTTACATTTGTCAAACAATCGGGTATTATGCTGTGTTTTTGTGTATTAAAATTCATAAAAATTGATTTTAAAGAACCGCTGCGCAAATACCATGTCACATAAAAAACTGCATCACCCACCATTTTATTCTCTAGGGCTTCTGCTTTAAAAAAGCATAATGTTTGGGTGTTCTAAGTAATTTTCTAGCAAAAAATACAGATTTTAACATGTAAACAAACCGTGTTAGAAAAAGTCTGGTCTTAAAGTGTTAAGTACACATTGCTTACCTCTTTACCTTCAGAGCCTGGCTTTCCAGGGAACCCGTCCAAGCCTCTTTCACCCTGAAAAGTAAAAATAATATAGATTTATTATCCCCTTCACACCTAAGGGTAAAACAAATCTTAATGCCTAAGCACAATTTTACAACTTTGACATGTGTTAGTAAAACCTTCCATATCATCACAACTACTTTGTACATCCGGGTGAATTATACCGCATTTTTTTTCAGGACAAATTGGGCTTTCATTTGGTGGTAAATGGTAATGGATATCTCCTGATTTGTTTTTTTTATCAAAGAAAATCTGACCAAAATAGTAAAAAAAAATATATTTTTTTAAATGTAGCTGTTTGTTTCTTGTTACTACCATAACCTACCATCAAAGAACAACCCAAAACAAATTTTCCAGCTCTTGACAATCGCAGCCATACCACATGTGTATGTTATTTGCTGTTTGTACCCGTAGTACAGCCAGAAACAATGGTGCAAATTTTGTTTTTTGGGTTTTTTTTTTTTACCTAAAACACTCTGACATTGATACTAATTAAAAAAAAAAAAAAAACCTGACCGTTTCACCTTGACCTTTGACCCTGACCTTGACCCAAAAACTTACCCTGGCACTGACCTAGATCAAGCCTTGATCTATGTATTTTTTCCTTATTTTTTATTTTATGTTTTAATATTTATTTTTTTTTATTATTATTATTATACAGTATTTATAAAGCGCCAATAGTTGGCTCAGCGCAGTATTTATATATTTATTTATTTTTTAACAAACATTTTTTTCCCTTCTATGCCAGGAGTTAGAGATACAATGTATCTCTCTCCTCCATTCATAGAGGGGAAAAAAACTCCAAGGGGGCCGGGTTGTACAGTGACTGATCACTGTAATAGCCAATCAGAGGCTATCACAGTGATCATGTAACCCGGAATCGGGAGTCCCAGGTCCCGATCGTTAGAACGGGACCCAGGGCTCTCAGTGACACCCCGGTCTGTGTGCTGGGAGCGTACCAAAGTAGCATTGAAACACAGATGATCCTGGTGCGCAGTTACTGTACATTCTTTTTGAATATGGAAGTGAATGAGGAGCATGAACTTGCTCTGAAGCTGAACTGAAAGCACAAATGAAGTTACATTCCTTTAGTAAACTACATAATACTATAAAATGGAGATAAAGAAAAGAAGACAAGTTTGAAGTCCATACTGAATGGCTATCATGGTTTCTTCAATAGAGTAAACCCTCCATACAGTAGAGCTTCCTCCATAAAGTAAGTGTAGCCGCCTAAGGGCAAGATGTTTATTTGCAAAATCACCAGGTGAAAAAGGAAAGAAAGTGGAAAAAGAAAACAAATGAATCCTGTAAGGGATTTCCGGCAAGACGAATCGTGACCGGAAATGCACGATCACGCACATGCACACGCACGGTGAAGATTGGCACCAGACGGTCTATTTAAGGAGTGTCTCTGCTCATGTTCAGTGCTGACTGGTGTTCAGCTCCCCCGTGTCCTGCTTGTTCCTGTGTGATACCTTTGTTGCTGACCCGGCTTGTTCCTCACCTGACTCTGATTGCTCTCCTGATACTGGTTCCTGACTTCGGCTCTGCTCCTGACCTTGGCGTTTCCTTCTGATTCTGTACCGTGCTGCCCGACTGTTGATGACCCTTGCTATTCCATGACACTGCTCCTATCTCTTGTCCTCACTACCTGCCTTGCTCTGGTGCACGCCTGGCAATCTGAAAAACCTACTCTGCCTACTACTACTGTGCCAAAATCAGAGCATCATCAGTCTTCCAAGATTTTCATCAGCAAGAGCTGCAAACCTCAACTACTGACACTTTTGTTCCCCTGGGTCCTAGACTCCCTCTGTTCCTACTCCAGCTGGGTCAGGACTAGTGACACAAGTGAGGCTGACCTCGTCATTTCAGTCTCCCATCAGGTACGTGACAAATCCACTACTTCTAAGGACTGGTAAGCTGCAGTATACTATTTTTTTTGGGGGGGGAGGGGAGGGTATAAGGACTGTAACGGAACCGGAACCCAGACCGCACTGAGTTTTTCCGTTATACCACAGCTTCCCTGTTCGAACACCATCCACGGACCACACCCTTGAAATCCCTCAGGAAAATAGACAGCACCCAGCTCTTCTTAAAACAGGAAGCCAACTCTATTTATTTTAACACAAACAACAGGATATATACAGAGGGCGGGGAAACACAACCAGGAACAGGAAATACCTCATCAGCCCGCCCCATCAGTGGGAGGCTGCAGGAAACACCTCATCACCCCTCCCCATCCAACCAAGACACAGAACAATGGGATGAAGCACATGGCATAGAACAATAGGCAACCACATGACAGGGACAATAGAGGGACACATGTATCCCATAATAGTTGGCTGGACAGGAAGACACAGCACAATGGGGGGTAGCACATGGCAAACAAACAATGGACAGCCATGTGGCCGAGAACAAAGGAACACACACTATACACAAGACTCAGACATTCACATACACACCCTGTACCCCATAACAGGCACAGGGTGCCTTAAACATAATGGGAATTTGGGAAGATGATACAGAGGTCCCCCCACCCCCAAAAGTCACTCCCGTCACAAGGACTTTAAAGCATCACTAGCAGATGTGTTCTAGGATCACCAGCAGCTGTGTTCCAGCACTGCCTGCAAATGTGTTCCAGGATCACCAGATTACAAACGAAGACAATGAGATGGACCAATTCCATACATTTGCATAAGAACTGAGGAACTGAGCAAGTAGGCTATGCTCCCTGCATCCATTTCAGTTTTGGCTGGAGTGCACCTTTCATTCTTCCATATATATTAGACTCTTAGGGGGGATTTACTAAAGCGGAAGAGTGCACAATTTAATGCAGCTCTGCATAGAAGCCAATCAGCTTCCAGGTTTATTGTCAAAGCTTAATTAAACAAGCTGAAGTTAGAAGCTGATTGGCTACCCTGTACAGCTGCACCAGATCGTGAGTGCTCCAGTTTTAGTAAATTTTCTGCCTATAGTCTAATGAGCAGTACATGCTTTATCCAGAAAGGTTGTCACAATTCTTAAACTACACTGAGAATTAGTAGATCCTTTTTTTTATATACAGATCCCTGTAGACAAATAATCTTTATTCCTCAATTATTAATAGTTTTCATCTTAAAACTAATGATCTGACTTCTATTTATGTATATAGTAATAAAACACCCCGCAGTATTACATTGTATATTATATACATTGCTGGCATGATTCCCTGCAGTGGGAAAGTCTGTCTATCTGATTAAAGTATAACATGATTAGTCCACAGTATCTTCAGATAACAGGATGAGGAACCCCCAGGTATTCATTTATTGATCTGTCCACACATATCTCACTTTATCTGCAGCATGGGGATATGATCTTATCATATCGATGGATACGTTCATTATATCTATGGATACGTTCATTATATGTATGAATATGTTCATTATATCTATAGATACGTTCATTATATCTATGGATACGTTCATTATATCTATGGATTCGTTCATTATATCTATGAATATGTTCATTATATCTATGGATACTTCACATTATATCTATGGATACGTTCATTATATCTATGGATACGTTCATTATATGTATGAATATGTTCATTATATCTATGGATACTTCACATTATATCTATGGATACGTTCATTATATCTATGGATACTTCACATGATATCTATGGATACCAGGGGCGGACTGACCATTCGAGCACTCGGGCACTGCCTGAGGGCCCGGGGTCAGTAAGGGGCCCCATGAGATGCCCCTGGTACCTTTCATTGGCTTTTTTGGGTTTGGGCGAGGACACAGGGGCCCCATGATCCCTTATTGCCCGGGGGCCCCATGAGTTGTCAGTTCGCCCCTGATGGATACGTTCATTATATCTATGGATACGTTCATTATATCTATGGATACGTTCATTATATGTATGAATATGTTCATTATATCTATGGATACTTCACATGATATCTATGGATACCAGGGGTGGACTGACCATTCGAGCACTCGGGCAATGCCTGAGGGCCCGGGGTCAGTAAGGGGCCCCATGAGATGCCCCTGGTACCTTTCATTCACTTTTTTGGGTTTGGGCGAGGACACAGGGGCCCCATGATCCCTTATTGCCCGGGGGCCCCATGAGTTGTCAGTTCGCCCCTGATGGATACGTTCATTATATCTATGGATACTTTCTATTATATCTATGGATACGTTCCATTATATCTATGGATACTTCACATTATATCTATGGATACTTCACATTATATCTATGGATACTTCACATTATATCTATGGATACTTCACATTATATCTATGGATACTTCACATTATATCTATGGATACGTTCTATTCTATGTGTCCAAGGATCCATAAATCCAATTTAATCCACTTAATTCCAAGGATTTACGTCCAATCGCTCGTTCTGGGCAGAAGGGCGTGGCTACAAAGTCACATGCACACTGCATCGTTTCCACTTGCACAGAAGACGTATTACTTGACGTACAATTTTTTTTCTATTGGTTACTGAGGGCGACGATTTCGACCAACGAACGAATACCGATCGGTCGCATGACCGATTTTCTTACCGTGTATTCCTGCCATAAGTCATATTTGTACAACTGTGTAAGACTGAATGGAAGGCTGGAAATCAGCTTTCACTTTAAAAGCAAGCTGCACGTTCCCAGTTTTCCACTCTGACAGGTCCTCTTTAAGGGCCTTACGCTCCAGTCTGTAACATTTTCTTTGACATTATTATAACGCTGCAGGCAGGAAATGGTTAAGCAACTGCGGAATTCTATCTGCCAGGTAGGGTTATATAAAGTGACAAATGTAATACGTAGCAATGTCACGGTTCCATTCTGAATATATCAGAGGCAGAAACTAATTCCCGACCCCAGTGATGTGTGATAGCGCAATGAAAGGAAGTAATGTATTGCTCCTGGGAGCCGGATCCCATCCAGACGCACAAAGGCTCTTACGCTCGTTCTCCGAAGGTGTCTGGCGTATCATCAGAAAGGTGATTGAGGCTTTGTAGACACTTTCCGACATCTGAATTATTGCAACTGCTATTTCTCAGTTCTGTTCCCGAAATTATTTTTCAATTCATTCGCCCCGCATCAAGGAGCTGGTGGCAATTTACTTACCTGCCCAAAGTTCCATCAGTCAACTTACAGACTATTGTAGCTTAAGTTTAAGTTAAGGGTTCGTAATTATATATGTGCTTATTGGCAGCCATTTTGCTTTTAGGGCATAGTTTACACTTGCGGTTGTGGGGGGTGAAGGGGGCTTTAAAAACAGACAGTTGAGATACTTTTTATGCTGCCCCCCAACTTCCCCCTCTAACCTGCAAAGGCAACCACATGGGAGTACACACTTGAAGCAGCCGCAATGCTTTCCACGGCAAAACTTACCCCCCTCTATCACATCAAACTCAACCAGGGGCGGACTGACAACTCATGGGGCCCCCCCGGGCAATAGGGGATCATGGGGCCCCTGTGTCCTTGCCCAAACTCAAAAAAGCCTATGAAAAAGGTACCAGGGGCATCTCATGGGGCCCCCTACTGACCCCGGGCCCTCGGGCAGTGCCTGAGTTTCCAAATGGTCAGTCCGCCCCTGAACTCAACCCATTAAAATGCAATTCACATGGTTGTGGCACAGTGGTTTGGGCTTTAGGGGATAAAATAGGTGATGAAGAGGCAAAATAATACCTCCATTATGCCTGTCAAATGCCCTCTAAATGAAAACCTAGCAGATCGCTCTTCAGGGGGTTACCACATTTGGAAATTAATCCTTATAGAGAAGAGAAAGTACAATAGATGGATCACACAAATTAAGTCTTGGTCCAGCTGTACAGTAGTGGGGGTCAACTTTCATGATATACGGGGCCTCATATTCAGTGAACGTAATACTACGAAAAGCAATCAGAGACTGTAAAACTGCAAAAGGAGATGGTCAGGGGATATAAGCATGCTGCAAATGATGGTCAGAGAATACAGACTTGCTGTAGGTGTTGTTGGATACTGGGGGCATGATTGAGAAGACATTCATGGGCTGGGGACATGTTTCAGGGTAAATTCACAGACTGGAAACTTGTTTCAGAACACTTTCATGAACTGGGAACACATTTCCGAAAACATTCATAGACTGGGGACATGTTTCAGAAGAGAATCAAGGTCTGGGAACACGTTTCAGAAGACATTCATACACTGGAAACTTGCTTCCAAAGACATTCTTAGACTGGGAACATGTTTCAGAAGACATTCTTGGATTGGAGACATGTTTCAGAGGATATTCACACACTGGGAACATGTTTCAGAAGACATTCATGGACTGGGAACACACTTCAGAAGACATTTATAGACTGGGAACACACTTCAGAAGACATTCATAGACTGGGAACACACTTCAGAAGACATTTATAGACTGGGAACACACTTCAGAAGACATTCATGGACTGGGAACACACTTCAGAAGACATTCATAGACTGGGCACACTTTTCAGAAGACATTCATGGATTGGGGACATGTTTCAGAGGACATTCACACACTGGGAACATGCTTCAGAAGACATTTATTTATTTTATTTCAGGTACTTATATAGCACCGTCAATTTACGCAGCGCTTTACATATATATTGTACATTCACATCAGTCCCTAACCCTCAAGGGGTGTACAATCTAAGGTCCCTAATTCACATTCATACATACACATACTAGGGACAATTTAGGCAGGATCCAATTAACCTACCAGCATGTCTTTGGAGTGTGGAAGGAAACCGGAGTACCCGGAGGAAACCCACGCAGGCACAGGAAGAACATGCAAACTCCAGGCAGGAGGTGCTTTGGCTGGGAACACATTTCAGAGGACAATCAGAGACTGGAAACAAATTTCAGAGGACAATCAGAGACTGGGAACAAATTTCAGAGGACAATCAGAGACTGGGAACAAATTTCAGAGGACAATCAGAGACTGGGAACAAATTTCAGAGGACAATCAGAGACTGGGGACAAATTTCAGAAGACATTCCGAAACTGAGAACACATTTAAAGAGACCTTCATAGACTCTGGACACATTTCAGAATACATTCATGGATCAGGGACATGTTTCAGAAGCCATTCATAGACTGGGAATGCGTTTCAAAAGACAATTATAGGCTAGGAACACATTTTGGAAGACATTTATAGACTGGTGACATATTACAGAAGACTTTCATAGACTGGGAACATGTTTCAAAAGATTTTCATAGACTGGGAACATGTTTCAGAATTCGGTCATCAATCGAAAAAAAGATTACATGAGACTATGGGAGATCACTGCTAGTACTGCCCCATTACAAACCAGTGCATTTACTTTTGTGCTTCATCATTGACACCCTTAAAAACAACATAACAAGAGGAAATGGATGGACAACACAGAAAAAGTAAGAAATAAAAAAGCCAAACCATTTAACTACTAGAAGCCAGTGTAAAGAATACCTTTCCTTCACCGACCTGAGTAAGGAGCTAGGTAGAGAAAGCACAGGCTATTGTCTGCAATGGCCTTGCGTGTCTGCAATGGCTTTGAGGGCAACACAATAAGTGCCAAAGAGCCGCATGTAGCCCCCACGTCACAGGTTTGGCTGTAGGGAGTAAATGAAAGCTGCAGGACTGTCACTGCAAAAACCTAATTTTATCAATATCTGTTAATGTTCAAAATACGTATTTTTCTTTCTTTCTATAACTTGTACTTAAAGTGCATCTGTGACCAGACATGATATTAAAATACATTAAATATTAAGTAAACATTTACATATTCATATATTTACATATTCTTAACAAGCAGTCAAACAATCCATCCCTGTCTTCTCTAGCTGCTTGTACTGTGAAGTAGTTCATCCACAAAGATTCTTAAAGATCACAACAAAGTTGGGTTTCCATTGATTTCCAACAGCTTAGCTGCACTTGTTGTATGGGGCTAGAAGGCTGCTAATATTATGCTTCTGTAGTGCCTGTCACGAACCGTCTGGTGGCGTCTCTAGCAGCCCACAGCACGGGGTTCCTCAGGGCGCGGGGTCTAAGTCCCAATCTGCTTATTCACCAGGGCCCCTGATGGTGGGGATGGACTTGGAGCAGACTGAGACCAGGTCGCGACCCCTGAGTACGTCCGGCAATGGTAGAGTGCACCGTCAGAGGTGTGCGGGGAAAGGAGTCTGACGTGAAGAGGTTGGCAGACCTAGTAACAGGGATGGGTCACGTAAGGCGTAGTCAGGCAGGCCAGGTCAGCAACGTGCGGGCAGCGAGGTACCGGAGGAGTAGGCAGAGAATGGTCAGGGTCAAAAGCCGGGTTCAGTAACTAGCGGGCAGCATGGTACAGAGGATCAGGCAGAAGGATGGTCAGGCAAGCCAGGGGTTAAGCAGGAGACAATCAGCAGGGTCAAGTACAATGCAGAGGTCGTCAACAGAAGATACACAGAATCAGATATCAGGAACAGAGCAAATAAGACCAAACGGCAATTTGACATACCTCCTGTCCTGTTTAAATAGCCCGCCCTGCGCTGTCATTGGTGCCAGGCGCGTGTCCGCGATCGCGCATGCGTGGCCGTCGCGATCACCCAGGTCCCGCTGCTCGCTGGCTAGGGTGCATCGGTGTTCTGCGCATGCACCGCCCGGCGTATCGCGGCAGAAACACCGATCCCTGACAGTGCCACTCTTGTTAGCCAGGGGGAGCTAGCTAAATTTTCTTAGTTAGAGGCTGAATAATAGCCTGCTGTGAGTCAGCCTGGGATGAGTCAGCCAGGTAACTTGAGGTCAGGGCTGAGGGCTCTGCAGGTCAGTTCCTTGATACTTTCCCTTGCTCTAGAAGCTTGAGAAGTTTCTAGAAGGCAGTGGGTGGGGTTGAGGAGGGGCTGATCTGCATACTCAGGGGACTCTAACCAATCCCCATGCAGGAGGCTTGGAATGAGGTCAGGGCATCCCTTAAGTATGGGAGAGCCTGGTAGGAGGGGGGGGCAGTGTAGGGTGGAAGATGGTGTGAGAAAGCTGGAGTATGGAGTCTGGGAGGGGGCCCAGGAAGAGGCCTACCTGCAGGCAGGAGCTGGGAAGGAGGATCTCCCAGTCTCAACTGTCCCCTGAGACAGGATAGCCTGGGAAGCACAGAAGGAGCCAGCGCAGCATAAGGCCTGAAGGCAGCCACCAAACCACAAGCTTACAGGAGAGGACTGAGTGAGTAATCCTGCATGGCCTGGGCCAGATAAGGGGAGAGAGCAGTCAGGTGGAAAACCCAACTAACTCCTCATCTGGGACTGCTTTGCTAAAGTGGCAGCTTCTAGGTCCCCTTGCCCAGGGATTCCCTCAGGCAGCTGGATGAAGAGGAGAATTCATCTGGGGTCTGAGGAGGTACACCAGAGAGCTCTCAGAGAAGAGACATTTGTTTTGTCCATAGACTTGTACATAGTTACTAGGGAGTTGTCCTCACAGTTCACCATTCCTTGGGCATCCCATGCATCCCTCAACCGCATCCCATTTCAATACCCTTTAATACAAAAAAAAATTACAAAACAAGCCTAAGGACTGGTTACTGTCTCCAGTGTGCAAGAAAGAAAATGTGTGTTGCCTGACTGTGCAGAACTATAGAGGGACCCACAACTCAGCGACTCCTAAGGGGGTAGTGCTACACTTCAATAGAAAATAATACCAAAAGAGATGGGATTTCAGTGTTTCTGTTGTAAACAATGCCCATAGCTACAGAATGAATGTTTTTTTAAGCTGGATTTACTCTGCTGGTTTCATGTAGTAGTGATCCATTATGGCCGCCCATTCATTTGAATGAGTTGCTTTAAGCATCAAAACACACCAAAAAAGAAGATTGCACTAAATTTTTGTAATGCAGCACACCACATGGTAGTGTGTTATAGCTTGGTGTGGTGTGGTGTAATGTACATTGGTAAGGTGCTCTGAGGTGCAGTGAATAATGAATGGTACCCATATGGAAGATAAAATATTTGAAATATATTTTAAAAATATTCTTCCCAAATATATTTCCGTATATTTGAAATACTACAATTTTGGCCATATTCAATATATTTCCTAGATTGTAAGCTCCCAGGATCAGGGCCCTCCTATCCCTCTTGTATTGAACTGTATTGGTGCTATATTGTCTCCCGTTATATTTTAAAGCGCTGAGCAAACTGTTGGCGCTATATAAATCCTGTATAATAGTAATATATAAATCCTGTATAATAATAATAATAATAATAATATATAAATCCTGTATAATAATAATAATAATAATAATATATAAATCCTGTATAATAATAATATTTCAAAATATATTTCAATAAATATATATATATATATATATATACACACACACTGCATGTTAAAATGTTTTTTTATTACAAAATATGTGAAAAATATTTTTAATAATATATTTCAAATAGACTGTATGTCTTTAAAAATACAAATCTACATTTTTGGAATGCATTTACAAATCTATGTAAAAATATATGTTAAAATTGCTTTTTTAATATGTAAAATAAAATCAGAAGAATATATTTAAAAATATATATATATTTTTAAAAATATATGTTTTAAATATATTCTTCAGATTATATGTGTATATGTGTGTGTATGTGTATATGTATATATATATGTGTGTGTGTGTATGTATATATACAGTCAGGTCCATAAATATTGGGACATGGACACAATTCTAACATTTTTGGCTCTATACACCACCACAATGGATTTGAAATGAAACGAACAAGATGTGCTTTAACTGCAGACTGTCAGTTTTAATTTGAGGGTAATTACATCCAAATCAGGTGAACGGTGCAGGAATTACAACAGTTTGCATATGTGCCTCCCACTTGTTAAGGGACCAAAAGTAATGGGACCGAATAATAATCATAAATCAAACTTTCACTTTTTAATACTTGGTTGCAAATCCTTTGCAGTCAATTTCAGCCTGAAGTCTGGAACGCATAGACATCACCAGACGCTGGGTTTCATCCCTGGTGATGCTCTGCCAGGCCTCTACTGCAACTGTCTTCAGTTCCTGCTTGTTCTTGGGGCATTTTCCCTTCAGTTTTGTCTTCAGCAAGTGAAATGCATGCTCAATTGGATTCAGGTCAGGTGATTGACTTGGCCATTGCATAACATTCCACTTCTTTCCCTTAAAAAACTCTTTGGTTGCTTTTGCAGTATGCTTTGGGTCATTGTCCATCTACACTGTGAAGCGTCCAATGAGTTGTGAAGCATTTGGCTGAATATGAGCAGATAATATTGCCCGAAACACTTCAGAATTCATCCGGCTGCTTCTGTCAGCAGTCACATCATCAATAAATACAAGAGAAGCAGTTCCATTGGCAGCCATACATGCCCACGCCATGACACTACCACCACCATGCTTCACTGATGAGGCGGTATGCTTAGGATCATGAGCAGTTCCTTTCCTTCTCCATACTCTTCTCTTCCCATCACTCTGGTACAAGTTGATCTTGGTCTCATCTGTCCATAGGATGTTGTTCCAGATCTGTGAAGGATTTTTTACATGTCGTTTGGCAAACTCTAATCTGGCCTTCCTGTTTTTGAGGCTCACCAATGGTTTACATCTTGTGGTGAACCCTCTGTATTCACTCTGGTGAAGTCTTCTCTTGATTGGTGACTTTGACACACATACACCTACCTCCTGGAGAGTGTTCTTGATCTGGCCAACTGTTGTGAAGGGTGTTTTCTGCACCAGGGAAAGAATTCTTCGGTCATCCACCACAATTGTTTCCCGTGGTCTTCCAGGTCTTTTGGTGTTGCTGAGCTCACCGGTGCGTTCCTTCTTTTTAAGAATGTTCCAAACAGTTGTTTTGGCCACGCCTAATGTTTTTGCTATCTCTCTGATGGGTTTGTTTTTTCAGCCTAATGATGGCTTGCTTTACTGATAGTGACAGCTCTTTGGATCTCATCTTGAGAGTTGACAGCAACAGATTCCAAATGCAAATAGCACACTTGAAATGAACTCTGGACCTTTTATCTGCTCATTGTAATTGGGATAATGAGGGAATAACACACACTTGGCCATGGAACAGCTGAGAAGCCAATTGTTCCATTACTTTTGGTCCCTTACCAAGTGAGAGGCACATATGCAAACTGTTGTAATTCCTACACCGTTCACCTGATTTGGATGTAAATACCCTCAAATTAAAGCTGACAGTCTGCAGTTAAAGCACATCTTTTTTGTTTCATTTCAAATCCATTGTGGTGGTGTATAGAGCCAAAAATGTTAGAATTGTGTTGTTGTCCCAATATTTATGGACCTGACTGTATATATATATATATTTATATATATATATATATATATATATAATTATTGAAATATATTGAAATATATTTTTAAATATATTGAATATGGCCAAAATTGTACTATTTCAAATATATGGAAATATATTTGGGAAGAATATTTTTAAAATATATCTCAAATATATTTTTCTTCCATGTGGGCATTGCAGCACACCAACGAACCTAACAGTGCTGCACATTGCGTAAGCGCGTTAACGCATCTTTGTAAATCCAGCCTTAATATTTCTTCCCTGATGTAAAAGCGATTAGCGTATTGTAATTAATTGTCACCGTTTATCTTGGGGCCCATTTATATCTCTGCTTTTTGTACCCATATATCAATGTGCATGTTACCAAAATGCACAACAAGACACATTATATGTGTAGCTGCATTATGGTGCTATTCATTTTGACACAATGTAACGGCACTGTAACGTGTTGCACTGAGCCACATCCGATTTGTCTGGAACGTTCATTTCGATGAGCTGCTTTAACGAAACACATAGAATTGCATGACATAACATTTATTACCGCACTTCAGAATTGTAAATAGGCCCTTAATGTTTTAAAAACCTTGCATCAAGGTAGAAATTACATTGGCACATCAACTCATATTTGCCCATTATATAAACAGGCTCTGCTTCCTGCTTAGTAGATCAGTACAATGGTTGTGCATTGCTTTCAATTTGAGATTTACCTGATTAAAAACAATAGCCTCTTTGCAGTCTGTAATGACCTAAAACACCCACAATGTTTCTGGCAACCAAAGCCTTTAGGTCCCATACGCAAGCTTAGTTGCAATGATTTTGCATTCATTCTAGATTGTAAGCTCGAAAGAGTAGGGTCCTCTAACCCCTTGCATGCTGTTTGTAGTTGTTGTACTGTGCCATGTATTGTCCCCCCTATTGTACAGCGCTGAGCAAACCCTTTGGCGCTATATAAACTCCATGTAATAATAATAATAATAACAAAAGAGCTACTTTTTCAATCAAAATAATAAAGAGATTTAAAAAAAAAATGATGCTGCTGCAAAACCATCAAAGAAAAGAATCTGGATTCAGTTGATATCTTTCTTATCAACATGCATTTCCCTATACAGTATTTCCCTTATAGAAGAAGCGGATTGTCCTCGGAATTCACACATAAAGAGCTACAAGAGACCATAGTGTGTAATGAACTACCACGGCTCTGTGGACCGTCATGGTGGTTCATTGCAGCTTCCTGTCAGAATATCTGCTTGACTGTACATCCCGTACATCCCATATATCCTATACATCCCGTACATCCCGTACATCCCATACATCCTATACATCCCGTACATCTCGTACATCCTGTACATCTCATACACCCCGTACATACCATACATCCCATACACCCCATACATCCCGTACATCTCGTACATCCCATACATCCCGTACATCTCGTACATGCCATACATTCCGTACATCTCGTACATCTCATACATCCCATACATCCCATACACCCCGTACATCTCGTACATCTCGTACATCCCATACATCCCATACATCCCGTACATCCCGTACACCCATACATCCCATACACCCCGTACATCCCGTACATCCCGTACATCCCATACATCCTGTACATCCCGTACATCTTATACACCCCGTACATACCATACATCCCATATACCCCGTACATACCATACATCTCGTACATCCCGTACATCTCATACACCCCGTACATCCCATACATCCCATTCACCCCATACATCCCGTACATCTTGTACATCCCGTACATCCCATACACCCCATACATCCCATACACCCCATACATCCCATACACCCCATACATCCCGTACATCCTGTACATCCCATACATCCCGTACACCCCTTACATCCCCTACACCCCGTACATCCCATACATCCCGTACATCCCATACATCCCGTAGTTGAAAGCTTAGTTGCAATGTTTTTGCATTCATAACAAAAGAGCTACTTTTTCAATCAAAATAATAAAGAGATTTAAAAAAAATGATGCTGCTGCAAAACCATCAAAGAAAAGAATCTGGATTCAGTTGATATCTTTCTTATCAACATGCATTTCCCTATACAGTATTTCCCTTATAGAAGAAGTGGATTGTCCTCGGAATTCACACATAAAGAGCTACAAGAGACCATAGTGTGTAATGAACTACCACGGCTCTGTGGACCGTCATGGTAGTTCATTGCAGCTTCCTGTCAGAATATCTGCTTGACTGTACATCCCATACATCTTGTACACCCCATGCATCTCATACACCCCGTACATCCCGTACATCCCATACATCCCTTACACCCCATACATCCTATACACCCCATACATCCCGTGCACCCCGTACATCCCATTCATTCCGTACATCTCATACACCCCGTACATCCTGTACATCTCGTACATCCCATACATCCCATACACCCCATACATCTCGTACATTCCATACATCCTGTACATCTCGTACATCCCGTACATCTCGTACATCCCGTACATCTCACACACCCCGCACATCCCATACACCCCATACATCCCCTACACCCCATACACCTCATACATCCCGTACATCCCCTACACCCCGTACACCCCATACACCCCGTACATCCTGTACATCCCATATACCCCATACATCCTGTAGATCCCGTACATCTCATACACCCCGTACATACCATGCATCCCGTACACCCCGTACATACCATACATCTCGTACATCCCGTACATCTCATACACCCCGTACATCCCATACATCCCATTCACCCCATACATCTCGTACATCCCATACATCCCGTACATCCCATACACCCCGTACATCTTATACACCCCGTACATCCTGTACATCCTGTACATCTCATACACCCCGTACATACCATACATCCCGTACATCTCATACACCCCGTACATACCATACATCCCGTACACCCCGTACATCCCCTACACCCCATACATCCCGTACATCCTGTACATCCCGTACACGCCATACATCCCGTAGTTGCAAGCTTAGTTGCAATGTTTTTGCATTCATAACAAAAGAGCTACTTTTTCAATCAAAATAATAAAGAGATTTAAAAAAAAATGATGCTGCTGCAAAACCATCAAAGAAAAGAATCTGAATTCAGTTGATATCTTTCTTATCAACATGCATTTCCCTATACAGTATTTCCCTTAGAAGAAGCGGATTGTCCTCGGAATTCACACATAAAGAGCTACAAGACACCATAGTGTGTAAGGCTTGTGTCTCAACATGTGCTGCCTTTCTTCCCTCCCCGCCAGCAGTGCACAGGAGGGGTCCCCGGTAATGGACAAGAAACAGCTGCTGGCCATCACTGAAAGACTTTCGGGCAAGCCAGGCGTCACCCGGGGGACCTGTTAATTCAAGCTCTCTTCTCGACAAATTAGCTATTTGTAGAGTGTCCAAATTTAGACCGTAAAAAGTAAAGCAACAAGCTGTCGCTTAGCATTTGGGAGCTACACGCCGGATATGGCAGACATAAAAGGAAACGTATTACATGCAGTACACTATATGGTGGAGTCTGTGAACATCTGACCATCTTATACTGTATGAGCTTCAATTCCCAAACCATGGATATTAATATAGAGTTGCCATCCTTTGCAGCGATAACATTTTCCACTCTTCTAAGGAGGTTTCCCCCAAGAGAATACATGGCCATTCAGCTAAAAGAATATTTGTGAGGGCAACTACTGGTGTTGGATTAGTCCTCCTAAAATTGTTCAGTAGGGTTCAGGTCAGGGCTGTGTGTAGGCCACTCAAGTTCCTTCACGGACTTCCATGAATGAATGCACTGCAAGTCCCGATGGCCTTAGCGGCTATGGGCTTGTAGTTTTCAATGAACTACCACGGCTCTGTGGATGCTGTGGTAGTTCATTGAAGCTTCCTGTCAGAATATCTGCTTGACTGTACATCCCTTACATCCCGTACACCCCGTACATCCCGTACACCTCATACATCCCATACATTCCGTACATCCCAAATACCCCACACATCCCATACATCCCATACACCCCGTACATCCCATACAATCCGTACATCTCATACACCCTGTACACCCCGTACATCCCATACATCCTATACATTTCATACATGCCGTACACACCATATACCCCATACATCCCATACATCCCGTACATCCCATACACCCCATACACCCCGTACAACCCCATACATCCCGTACACCACATACATCCCGTACACCACATACATCCCGTACACCTCATACATCCCATTCATCCCATATACCCCACACATCCCGTACACCCCATACAATCTGTACATCTCCTACACCCTGTACACCCCGTACATCCCATACATCCTATACATTCCATACATCCCGTACACACCATACACCCCATACATCTCATACATCCCAAACATCCCATACACCCCGTACACCCCATACATCCCGTACACCACATACATCCCATACACCACATACATCCCGTACACGACATACATCCTGTACACCCCGCACATCCCATACATCTCGTACACCCCATACATCCCGTACATCCCATACATCCCGTACACCCTGTACATCCCGTAAATCCCATACATCCCGTACATCCCATACACCCCATACATCCAATACACCCCATACATCCCGTACACCCCAATACATCCCGTACACCCCATAATCCCATACATCCCGTACACACCATATATCCCGTACACCCCATACATCTCATACATCCCATACATCCCGTACAGAAAGCAGATATTCTGACAGGTCTGCAGGAGACCTTAATGGCAGCTGGTGCAATGCTTTCCAGGCCCCCCACCCCCGGAACAAAATATACCCCAGCAACAATAGGTCCTTTTCAGCAACAATAGTCGCTCCCCTCAGGACCAAAATACACCCCAACAACAATAGATCCCTTTCAGCAACAATAATCCCTTTCCACAGGAACAAAATACCCCCTCCCCCAGCAACAGTAAATCCTTTCCAGCAACAAAAGTCACTCCCTCCAGAAAAACTACACCCCCAGTAACAATAGATCTGCCCCAGCAATAGTATACCCCCTAATCGTAACAATAGCTCCACCACCAGCCCTGCATTGGTAGATCCCCCAACAACATAAGAACCCTAGAGCAACATTAGACCCCAACCAGAAACAATAGATCCCCTAGCAACACTAAACCCCGCATCTACAATAGATCACCAGCACCAATATACCCTTCAGCACATCCCAGTCAACTTTGCCAGTACATACATTCTGTACTGAAGGTGCTGACGTTCCTCCCCGCCCACTAAAGAAAAGCCCTGCCCATGAGGTTCATGGCACAGGAAATGCAATGCTAATTTCTAGAATGAATTACAGACAAAGGGTATGGCTCAGGCACAATTACCAGTTGTAGATGTTC
Organism: Staurois parvus; assembly: GCF_062004578.1. Lineage (NCBI taxonomy): Eukaryota > Metazoa > Chordata > Amphibia > Anura > Ranidae > Staurois > Staurois parvus. The sequence goes on along the minus strand of NW_028318579.1, from coordinate 2,971,948 downwards.
CCTGAGAGGTAGCAAATCTTGCATTTTTTTTAATTCAGTTCTACTTTTAAAAGATTTCAGCTCCTTCCAAAGTGTATGGAGGTCAATTAGGAAGATATACAGTATAATAAAAGAATCATTAAAGGAGCTTATTTGGTAAATTGCTTACAGTGGGGGATGTGATCGGACGTGACCTCATCAATACACCTCTCAATAGATTATTAAGTTGGATGGAGCTAGTGCTGATCTCTTCACTGTTTCCTATAGATCCGTGTATTGTGGGACATTGATCGCGGTGCTGTGCTGTTTTGTGTTGGGAAAGTGACACCAAAGATTATCGTGATTTCTGGCAGAAGATAATACGAAATGTCAGAGACGCATAATATTGATCTGCTGCGACCAAACATTGTATCCACTAATGGATCACAGGTACACCACTGCTCATTAAGTTTTCATTTCTAGATTTCAGCAATACAAAATTTGGTATTTCTGTAAAAATCCTTCTGAAACCAAAATTTAAAGGGCAACTTCGCATTCGTGGAAAAAAAAGCAGCAAAAATAATACACAGGGCTTTTTTTTCAGTGAGAACGCAGGAAGAACGCAGTTCCGACACCTCCATCGCTGAATGTATGTAATGGCAAGGAGTGTGGCGTGTGCTGGAGGGTCTGTTGATGCTGGCTTCTGGGGGATCTATTGTCCTATTGTCTATGTTGCTGGTAGGGATCTACTGTTGAGGGAGAGGTTGCTGGCTGCTGGGGGGTCTTTGGAGGATGGCTTCTGGGGGATCTATTGTCATTGGTGGTGATCTGTTTTTGTGTGAGGGTCTATTGTTGCTGGTGGGGATCTATTTATGCCGGGGGTCTTATGTTGCTGGTAGGGAATCTACTGTTGAGGGAGAGGTTGCTGGATGCTGGGGGGGTATATTGATGCTGGCTTCTTGGGGATCTATTGTAATTGGTGGGGGTTCTTTTTTTTGTGAGGGTCTATTGTTGCTGGTGGGTATCTATTGTTGCTGGGGTTTTACGTTGCTGTAGGGATCCACTGTTGAGGGAGAGATTGCTGGCTGCTGGGGGGTCTTTGGAAGATGGCTTCTGGGGGATCTATTGTCATTGGTAGAAATCTGTTTTTCTGTGAAGGTCTATCGTTGCTGGCAGGGATCTATTTATGCCAGGGGTCTTATGTTGCTGGTAGGGAATCTACTGTTGAGGGAGAGGTTGCTGGCTGCAGGGGGGTCTTTGGAGGCTGGCTTCTGGGGGATCTATCGTTATTGGTGGGGATCTATTTTTGTGAGGATCTATTGTTGCTGGTGGGTATCTATTTATGCCAGGGGTCTTATGTTGCTGATAGGAAATCTACTGTTGAGGGAGAGGTTGCTTGATGCTGGGGGGTCTATTGATGCTGGCTTCTGGGGGATCTATTGTCATTTGTGGGGATCTGTTTTTGTGTGAGGGTCTATTGTTGCTGGCGGATATCTATTGTTGCTGGGTGTCTTATGTTGCTGAGAGGGATCTACTGTTGAGGGAGAGGTTGCTAGCTGCTGGGGGGGTTATTGATGTTGGCTGCTGGGAGATGTGTTGGTGCTGCTGGGGGATCCAATGTTGCTGCTGTGGATCTTTTGGTGCTGGGGGTGGTATTTTGTTGTGGGTGGTCCATTGTTGCCATGTGTGGGGTCTATTGTTGTGTGAGGGACCTATGGATACTAGAGTAGGGTCTATGGTTGCTGGGGTGGGGGTCTATTGATACTGCAAGGGTTCTATTGTTACTGGAGTGGGGTTTATTATTGCTAAAGGGGACCTATAGTTGCTTGGGTGGGGTCCAGTGTTGCTGAGAGAGTCTATTGTGTGTGGGGGATCAAATGTTGCTGGGTTGGGGCCTATTGTTGCTGGGGGGATTTACTGATGCTGGCTGGATGGGATCTATTTTACTGCTTTTCTTGTTATCATTAACTAATTCCATACAAATTATTTAGCACCACAAAATGATCCTTGGTTTTGCATTCTCTAAAAGAGGCAGTACTGGGAGGTGGGTAGGGGAACCAAGGAATGGTGGTCAGAGGATGGTACGGGGTGGAGACAAGGGGGGCTCAGAAAGGGGGAATGACCTTTAATTCACAATCTGTAACTTTCTGTAATATTCAATCCAATAAAGCAACCTGGAGTTTGTACAAAATACCTCCAAAAATGTTATTTCCTGCTTGTATGATTGGCTCACTGATTTTCTCAGAAGTCTGTACTAAGAAACAAATCAGATTTAAAATCCCTGCAATGTACATTGGTCACCCAGAGGAGACTGGAGTACTCCAGCCAAAAGAACATAAATGCACTAAATTATGTATTTATTCAATAAAGTCCCGCCAGTGGCAGATATGCAGGTACTGTATGTAACCGCATGGAGTCAGTACTTGTAATGATAATACTCTGCTCAAAAAAATTAAAGGAAGACTTTTTAATCAGAGTCTAGCATCAAGTTAATGAAACTCCTGGGATATTGATCTGGTCATGTAAGTAGCAGAGGGGGTTGTTAATCAGTTTCAGCTGCTTTGGTGGTAATAAAATTAACAACAGGTGCACTAGATGGGCAACAATGAGATGACCCCCAAAACAGGAATGGTCTGTGCGTCCCTCCATAGATATTCCTCCCCAGACCATCACTGACCCACCACCAAAACGGTCATGCTGGCCAATGTTACAGGCAGCAGAACGTTCTCCATGGCTTCTCCAGACCCTGTCACGTCTGTCACATGTGCTCAGGGTGAACCTGCTCTCATCTGTGAAAAGCACAGGGCGCCAGTGGGGGACCCGCCAGTTCTGGTGTTCAATGGCAAATACCAATCGAGCTCTATGGTGCCGGGCAGTGAGCACAGGGCCCACTAGAGGACATCGGGCCCTCAGACCACCCTCATGAAGTCTGTTTCTGATTGTTTGGTCAGAGACATTCACACCAGTGGCCTGCTGAAGGTCATTTTGTAGAGCTCTGGCAGTGCTCATCCTGTTCCTCCTTGCACAAAGGAGCAGATACCAGTCCTGTGGATGGGTTAAGGACCTTCTATGGCCCTGTCCAGCTCTCCTAGAGTAACTGCCTGTCTCCTGGAATCTCCTCCATGCTCTTGAGACTGTGCTGGGAAACACAGCAAACCTTCTGGCAATGGCAGGTATTGATGTACCATCCTGGAGGAGTTGAACTGCCTGTGCAACCTCTGTAGGGTCCAGGTATGGCCTCATGCTACCAGTAGTGGCACTGACCCCAGCCAAATGCAAAACTAGTGAAAAACAGTCAGAAAAGATGAGTAGGGAAACAATATCAGTGGCCTCCACCTGTAAAACCATTCCTGTTTTGGGGGTTGTCTCATTGTTGCCCATCTAGTGCACCTGTTGTTAATTTCATTAACCCCAAAGCAGCTGAAACTGATTAACAACTCCCTTTGCAACTTACCTGACCAGATCAATATCCCAGGAGTTTCATTGACTTGATGCTAGACTCTGATTAAAAAGGGTTCCTTTAATTTTTTTGAGCAGTGTAGATCAGAGCAAAATGAGGGACAAATGAGGAGGAAAGACGGACAGAGGGACTTTGTTCGAAATCAGGGACAGGCCCCACGGAATCAGGGACAGTTGGGAGGTATGGATAATACTTAATATATGAATTCTGCTGCAGAATAAACAGTGTTGTCACCCTGTTAAAGGAAGATGAAAAAATAAAAATCTACTGGCAGGATCAACAGGTGGCAGTGAGGCCTCATACACATTGGACGTTTTTAATGTGGCAGTTAGGGGCATCTGGTGGTTTTTTGGGGGTTTTTTCCTCTGAACACCCCTGCATATTTAGATTGCACTGCATTAGATTCATTGGAGGACAGGTGAGACATCAGAGGTCTTTAAGACCCCTGGTATCTCATTAAAGAGAATCTGCCACCAAAATAATTTTTGTCCACCATGTGATGAAAAAAAAAGCTCCGCTAAAAAAAATTGTAAGAAATTACAGCTACACCCAAGAACATAAAATCCAACCCCCCCCCCCCCCCCGGAAAAACGCCAGAGTGAGAGCAATAATTCTACCAACAGAGCTTCTCCATAATGCTGAACTGATGACCTGTCAGGGCTTTTATATCGTCACCTATTTACTACGTTTGTGTGCCCTAAAATTACCTTTAGTGTATTTTTTACTGAAATTTTGCCTTTCCTAGACCTTCGCGCTATTATTGTGTAACCCCAAAATATTGGAACTACTGTATTGTTATTCTCTAGGGCAGCCTTTCTCAACCTTTTCAACGCAGAGGAACCCTTGACGTAACTTTCCGGTCTCAGGGAACCCCTGCTAAAAATGGCTTTATCTACAATTCATGATACATTAGTGTGATAGTCAGAGGTAACAATGCTCCTTACACTTGTCATTGGGAAGAATTACCCCCTTACAGACTACTAAACAACTTATTCCCTCCCTGGTTATCTCTCACCTTGACTATTGTAACTCCCTCCTCATTGGCCGACCTCATCGCAGGCTATCCCCTTGTCAGTCTATCCTGAATGCTGCTGTTAGACTCATCCACCTTACTAACTGTTCTGTATCTGCCACCCCTCTCTGCCAATCCCTCCACTGGCCTCCACTCAGTGTCCTCCATCCCTCTCTGCCAATCCCTCCACTCAGTGTCCTCCATCCCTCTCTAAATAAAATTCAAAACACTAACAATAACATATAAAGCCATTTATAACTCTGCCCCAAATTACATCACCAATCTTGTCTCCAAATATCACCCAAACCGTCCTCTCTGCTCCTCGCATGACCTCCTGCTCTCTAACTCCCTTGTCTCCTCCTTTCATGCTTGTTTCCAGGACTTCTCCAGAGCCTCCCCCATCCTCTGGAACTCTCTACCCCAATTTATCAGACTATCGCCTAATCTGTCCACTTTTAGCTGATCTCTGAAAACCTATCTCTTCAGGGAAGCCTATCCTGCCCTCAGCTAATAATGGAATCTTCTATTCCTCCTACCACTCCATCCCCCACAGTTATTACCCTTTGTACCACCAACCCCTCCCTCTTAGATTGTAAGCTCCAAGGATCAGGAACCTCCTAACCCTCTTGTATTGAACTGTATTGTTTCTGTATTGTCTCCCGTTATATTGTAAAGCGCTGAGCAAACTGTTGGTGCCATATAAATCCTGTATAATAATAATAATATATAAATCCTGTATAATAATAATAATATATAAATCCTGTATAATAATAATAATATATAAATCCTGTATAATAATAATAATAATACATAAATCCTGTATAATAATAATATAAATCCTGTATAATAATAATATAAATCCTGTATTATTATAATAATAATAATACTAAAAAACAATGGTGTCAGTGGGAACTTACCTGAGAGGCAAAATTGCTCACTGCTCAAGGAAACCCTGGCAACCTCTGGAGGAACCCTAGGGTTCCACAGAACCCTGATTGAGAAACCCCGCTTTAGGGTATCTGTTTTCAGAAAATAAATAATGTATTGGGGGTTTTATACAATCTTCAGGGCTAAAATGTTTTTTTTTTTAACGTGCAAAAAAAATACAGCTCTGGCATTTAAAGGGTTAAATGAGTGACCACACAGATCATTCTGCAGTTAAATTGTACAGCAGTGTTGTCACTCTGTGGTCAGATTTGTCTTAGATAGACATGTATGAGGAAAATTAAAGCTTAACTACAACTACTATAACACATTTTTTCTCTTTTGGAAAAAGGTTTAAGCCAGGTAAATAAATGCTGACCAAGTGTTTGTCCAAAACCCTATAACCTTTGCTAGACATCTTGGTTTGCATTTAAAGGTAGAGAAAAATATAAAAGAAATATACAAAAAAAAGTTATGGGCTAACATCACAATGCATGCCGTGAACAGCCTATGTTTCTAACATAAAGGGCTACAACTCCCAGCTATGATGTCCAAGATGTGTCTACTGTTCATTGCCTGCTATGCTCACATGAAGCTGCACCTCCATCTAGTTGGAGGAGGGTGATGGGAAAGGGGGGGTGATATTACGGTACAGAAATGAGATATTAATGTAATGAAGAAACATAAGATTGCTTTGATTTGCATTTGATGTTCCGCTTAGTAATTCCTCCGCCCACGGTACGCTCGTCTTTATCTATGGTGGATGAGTCACTTTCCTCTGTGGCCCTCTTAGACACAGCCGGAAGGATTGGACTGCCACTGTGACAAGACTGTTATTGAACTCCACTTAAAGATCCAGGGTGTGGGAGTAGATAACGGCTTTATGATAAACTTCTGAGGACCGGATAACACAAATGATTACAATTTGTAGTTCCATCAGCTTCCCCAACACATAGCATAATACTCACCAATGGGGTTTTTTTTTCAACTGTATTAACCCTTATGCTAACCAAGTGGTAATTGAGACATCAAACTTTCACATTCATTATTAGTAAATTTTCAAAAGGAATCGAAGACATAAACTAACAGGATTACCAAGTGGAAATACAGGGAAAAAAGAAAACAAATGCAGCCACCACATCTAAGATTGGTATGTTGCAACATGCTATATAGTTACATAGGTATTAGGGATGACAAAAAAAACACAAGTCCATCAAATTCTACTAATAAAAAATAATTTTGTCCTTGGGTTTAGATACAACCAACAAATGGAACCAATAGAAACATTTTTGTTCTTGGGTTTAGATGCAGCCAGCCAATAGGAACATTTTTGCTTTTGGGTTTTGATACAACCAAGTAATAGAACATTTTTGTTCTTGGGTTTAAGTACAACCAACCACTAAAATCATTAGTAACATTTGTTCTTGAGTTTAGATACAACCAACCAATAGAGTGGATAGAAACATTTTTGTCCTTGGGTTTACATACAACTAGAGATGAGCGAATCGAACCAGGCGAAGTGGAATTCGTTTCGAATTTCAGGAAAAATTCGATTTGCGGCGAATCCGAATATTAGCATACTTCGGGTGCGCGAATCGGATTTTTCCCGATCAGCCGGCAAAAGTGTCCCTGCAGAGAGCTCCGCTATTTCTGACAGTTCTCTGACAGTTCCTTCACATGTACAGCGGTTGAAACATTGTATCTATTTGTTTCCATTTAGGATACAGATGTTTTTATTCGGAAATAGATACAATGTTTCAACCGCTGTACATGTGAAGGAACTGTCAGAGAACTGTCAGAAATAGCGGAGCTCTCTGCAGATACACTTTTTGCTGTACTGGAATACTTCTTCTTTTCATTCTTCTTTTCATTCTTCTTTTCATTCTTCTTCTCATTCTTCTTTTCATTTTTCTTCTTCTTTTCATTCTTCTTTTCATTCTTCTCATTCTTCTTTTCTTCTTCATGAAAAGAAGAATGAGAAGAAGAATGAAAAGAAGAATGAAAAGAAGAATGAGAAGAATGAAAAGAAGAATGAAAAGAAGAAGAAGAATGAAAAGAAGAATGAAAAGAAGAATGAGAAGAATGAGAAGAATGAAAAGAAGAATGAAAAGAAGAATGAAAAGAAGAAGAAGAAGAATGAAAAGAAGAAGAAGAAGAATGAAAAGAAGAAGAAGAAGAATGAAAAGAAGAAGAAGAATGAGAAGAAGAATGAGAAGAAGAATGAAAAGAAGAATGAAAAGAAAAAGAAGAATGAAAAGAAGAATGAGAAGAAGAATGAAAAGAAGAATGAGAAGAAGAATGAGAAGAATGAAAAGAAGAATGAGAAGAATGAAAAGAAGAATGAAAAGAAGAAGAAGAAGAAGAATGAAAAGAAGAAGAAGAATGAAAAGAAGAATGAAAAGAAGAAGAAGAATCTTTTCATTCTTCTCATTCTTCTTTTCATTCTTCTCTTCATTCTTCTTCTTCTTTTCATTCTTCTTCTTTTCATTCTTCTTTTCATTCTTCTTCTTCTTCTTTTCATTCTTCTCATTCTTCTTTTCATTCTTCTCATTCTTCTTTTCATTCTTCTTCTTCTTCTTTTCATTATTCGTCTTCTTTTCTTTCTTCTTTTCATTCTTCTTCTTCTTCTTTTCATTCTTCTTCTTCTTCTTTTCATTCTTCTCATTCTTCTTTTCATTCTTCTTTTCATTCTTCTTTTCATTCTTCTTCTCATTCTTCTTTTCATTCTTCTCATTCTTCTTTTCTTCTTCATGAAAAGAAGAATGAAAAGAAGAATGAAAAGAAGAAGAAGAATGAAAAGAAGAATGAGAAGAAGAATGAAAAGAAGAATGAAAAGAAGAATGAGAAGAAGAATGAAAAGAAGAATGAAAAGAAGAATGAGAAGAATGAAAAGAAGAATGAGAAGAAGAATGAGAAGAATGAAAAGAACAATGAGAAGAATGAAAAGAACAATGAAAAGAAGAAGAAGAAGAATGAAAAGAAGAAGAAGAATGAAAAGAAGAATGAAAAGAAGAAGAATAATCTTTTCATTCTTCTCATTCTTCTTTTCATTCTTCTTTTCATTCTTCTTCTTCTTCTTCTTTTCATTCTTCTTTTCATTCTTCTTTTCATTCTTCTTCTTCTTCTTTTCATTCTTCTTCTTCTTTTCATTCTTCTTTTCATTCTTCTTCTTTTCATTCTTCTCATTCTTCTTTTCATTCTTCTTCTTCTTCTTTTCATTCTTCTTCTTCTTTTCATTCTTCTTTTCATTCTTCTTCTTCTTCTTTTCATTCTTCTTCTTCTTTTCATTCCTCTTTTCATTCTTCTTCTTCTTCTTTTCATTCTTCTTCTTCTTTTCATTCTTCTTTTCCTTCTTCTTTTCCTTCTTCTTTTCATTCTTCTTTTCATTCTTCTTTTCATTCTTCTCATTCTTCTTTTCTTCTTCATGAAAAGAAGAATGAGAAGAAGAATGAAAAGAAGAATGACAAGAAGAATGAGAAGAATGAAAAGAAGAATGAAAAGAAGAAGAAGAATGAAAAGAAGAATGAGAAGAAGAATGAAAAGAAGAATGAGAAGAAGAATGAGAAGAATGAAAAGAAGAATGAGAAGAATGAAAAGAAGAATGAAAAGAAGAAGAAGAAGAATGAAAAGAAGAAGAATGAAAAGAAGAATGAGAAGAAGAATGAAAAGAAGAATGAGAAGAATGAAAAGAAGAAGAAGAATGAAAAGAAGAATGAGAAGAATGAAAAGAAGAATGAGAAGAATGCAAAGAAGAATGAAAAGAAGAAGAAGAAGAATGAAAAGAAGAAGAAGAATGAAAAGAAAAATGAAAAGAAGAAGAAGAAGAATCTTTTCATTCTTCTCATTCTTCTTTTCATTCTTCTTCTTCTTCTTTTCATTCTTCTTTTCATTCTTCTTCTTCTTCTTTTCATTCTTCTTCTTCTTCTGAGGATGAGGATGAAGAAGAAGAAGAAGAAGAAGAAGTAGGATGAAAATAAGAAGAATTCCAAGCCGGCAAAAAGTGTATCTGCAGAGCTCCGCTAAGTGTATCTGCAGAGCTCCGCTATTTCTGACAGTTCTCTGACATTCACTCCATACAGCGGTTGAAACATTGTATCTATTTGTTTCCATAAATGGAAACAAATAGATACAATGTTTCAACCGCTGTATGGAGTGAATGTCAGAGAACTGTCAGAAATAGCGGAGCTCTGCAGATACACTTAGCGGAGCTCTGCAGATACACTTTTTGCCGTCTTGGAATTCTTCTTATTTTCATCCTACTTCTTCTTCTTCTTCTTCATCCTCATCCTCAGAAGAAGAAGAAGAGGATGAGGATGAGGATGAAGAAGAAGAAGAAGAAGTAGGATGGAAATAAGAAGAATTCCAAGCCGGCAAAAAGTGTATCTGCAGAGCTCCGCTAAGTGTATCTGCAGAGCTCCGCTAAGAAATAGCGGAGCTCTGCAGATACACTTTTTGCCGGCTTGGAATTCTCCTTCTTCTCATCCTTCTTCTTCTTCTCATCCTTCTCCTTCTTCTCATCCTTCTTCTTCTTCTTCTTCTCATCCTTCTTCTTCTTCTTCTTCTCATCCTTCTCCTTCTTCTCATCCTTCTTCTTCTTCTCATCCTTCTTCTTCTTCTCATCCTTCTCCTTCTTCTCATCCTTCTTCTTCTCATCCTTCTTCTTCTTCTCATCCTTCTTCTTCTTCTCATCCTTCTTCTTCTTCTCATCCTTCTTCTTCTTCTCATCCTTCTCCTTCTTCTCATCCTTCTCCTTCTTCTCATCCTTCTTCTTCTCATCCTTCTTCTTCTTCTCATCCTTCTCCTTCTTCTCATCCTTCTTCTTCTTCTCATCCTTCTTCTTCTTCTCATCCTTCTTCTCATCCTTCTTCTCATCCTTCTTCTCATCCTTCTTCTCATCCTTCTCCTTCTTCTCATCCTTCTCCTTCTTCTCATCCTTCTCCTTCTTCTCATCCTTCTCCTTCTCCTTCTTCTCATCCTTCTCCTTCTTCTCATCCTTCTCCTTCTTCTCATCCTTCTCCTTCTCCTTCTTCTCATCCTTCTCCTTCTTCTCATCCTTCTCCTTCTTCTCATCCTTCTCCTTCTTCTCATCCTTCTCCTTCTTCTCATCCTTCTCCTTCTTCTCATCCTTCTCCTTCTCCTTCTCCTTCTTCTCATCCTTCTCCTTCTTCTCATCCTTCTCCTTCTTCTCATCCTTCTCCTTCTTCTCATCCTTCTCCTTCTCCTTCTTCTCATCCTTCTCCTTCTCCTTCCTCATCTCCAAGGGCATTTAAATTAAAGGTACAGTGTTCTGCACTAATATAAAGGCTCTCTGAAGCCTAGAAACCCTTTTTATAAGTTAAATTCGTAGCGAATAAATTCGCATCGAATCGAATTTCTTCCTCAAATTCGGCGAATCAGCCGAATCGAATTTTTGAATAATTCGCTCATCTCTACATACAACCAACACATGGAACCAATAAAACCATTTTTGTTCTCGAGTTTAGATACAACCAACACATGGAACCAATAGAACCATTTTTGTTCTCGAGTTTAGATACAACCAACACATGGAACCAATAGAACCATTTTTGTTCTCGAGTTTAGATACAACCAACACATGGAACCAATAGAACCATTTTTGTTCTTGGGTTTAGATAGAACCAACCAATAGAACCAATACAAATATTCTTCTTCTTGGCTTTATATAGAAACATTCAATAAAACATTTTTGTTCTTGGGTTTAAGTACAACCAACCACTAAAATCATTAGTAACATTTGTTCTTGAGTTTAGATACAACCAACCAATAGAGTGAATAGAAACATTTTTGTCCTTGGGTTTAGATACAACCAACACATGGAACCAATAAAACCATTTTTGTTCTCGAGTTTAGATACAACCAACACATGGAACCAATAGAACCATTTTTGTTCTAGGGTTTAGATAGAACCAACCAATAGAACCAATACAAATATTCTTGTTCTTCGCTTTATATAGAAACATTCAATAAACCATTTTCGTTCTTGGATTTAGATAAAAACAACCAATAGAACCAAAAGAAACAATAGAGCAAGTAAAAACATTTTTGTTCTTGGGTATATATGCAACCAACCAATAGAGAACGTTGGTTCTTGGGTTTAGATACAACCAACCAATAAAACCCAATAGAAACAATAGAACCAATGGAAACATTTTGCTCTTGGGTTTCGGGTACAATCATCCACTAAAACCAATAGACCATTTTGTTTGTTCTTGAGTTTAGATATAACTAACCAATAGAATCAATAAAAATATTTGTCTTTTGTTATAAATACAATCAACTAATAGAACCGATATAAATGTTTTTGCTTTTGGGTTTAGATACAACCAACCAATAGCACCAATAGAAACATTTTTGTTCTTTGGTTTAGATACAACCAACCAAGAGAACCAATAAAAATATTTTTGTTCTTGGATTTAGATGCAGCCAGCCAATAGGAACATTTTGTCTCTTGGGTTTTGATACAACCAAGTAATAGAACATTTTTGTTCTTGGGTTTAGGTACAACCAACCACTAAAATCATTAGAAACATTTGTTCTTGAGTTGAGATACAACCAACCAATAGAGTGGATAGAAACATTTTTGTCCTTGGGTTTAGATACAACCAACACATGGAACCAATAAAACCATTTTTGTTCTCAGGTTTAGATAGAACCAACCAATAGAACCAATACAAATATTCTTGTTCTTGGCTTTATATAGCAACAATCAATAAAACATTTTTGTTCTTGGCTTTAGATCAAAACAACCAATAGAACCAAAAGAAACAATAGAGCAAGTAGAAACATTTTTGTTCTTGGGTATATATACAACCAACCAGTAGAGAACTTTGGTTCTTGGGTTTAGATACAACCAACCAATAAAACTCAATAGAAACAAAAGAACCAATGGAAACCAATGGGTTTCGGGTACAATCATCCACTAAAACCAATAGACCATTTTTTTTGCTCTTGAGTTTAGATACAACTAACCAATAGAATTAATAAAAATGTTTGTATTTGGTTATAAATACAATCAACCAATATAAACATTTTTGCTTTTGTGTTTAGATACAATCAACCAATAGCACCAATAGAAACATTTTTGCTCTTTGGTTTAGATACAACCATCCAAGACAACCAATAAAAATATTTTTGTTCTTGGGTTTAAATAAAACCAACCATTAAACAATTAGAAACATGTTCTTGGGTTTAGATACAACCAACCAATAGAGTCAATAGAAATATTTCTGTTCTTGGGTTTAGATACAATCAACCAATAGAACCAATAGAAGCATTTTTGTTCTTGGGTTTAGACAAAACCAACCAATAGAAACATTTTTGTTCTTAGTTGTAGATACAACCAACCAATAGACCCGATAGAAACATTTTTGCTCTTGGGTTTTGGGTACAATCATCAACTAAAACCAATAGACCATTTTTTTTGTTCTTGAGTTTAGATACAACCAACCAATAGAATCAATACAAATGTTTGCCTTTGGTTATAAATACAATCAACTAATAGAACTAATATAAACATTGTTGTTTTTGGGTTTAGATAACAACCAATTAATAGTACCAATAGAAACATTTTTTTCTTTGGTTTAGATACAACCAACCAAGAGAACCAATAAAAATATTTTTGTTCTTGGGTTTAGATACAACCAACCAAGAGAACCAATAAAAATATTTTTGTTCTTGGGTTTACATACAGCCAACCACTAAACCATTAGTAACATGTTCTTGGGTTTAGATACAACCAACCAATAGAGTCAATAGAAATATTTCTGTTCTTGGGTTTAGATACAATCAACCAATAGAACCAATAGAAACATTTTTGTTCTTGGGTTTAGACAAAACCAACCAATAGAAACATTTTTGTTCTTAGTTGTAGATACAACCAACCAATAGACCCAATAGAAACATTTTTGCTCTTGGGTTTTGGGTACAATCATCCACTAAAACCAATAGACCATTTTTTTGGTTCTTGAGTTTAGATACAACCAACCAACAGAATCAATACAAATGTTTGCCTTTGGTTATAAATACAATCAACCAATATACACGTTTTTGTGTTTAGATAACAACCAACCAATAGTACATTATTATTATTACATCGAGTTTATATAGCACCAAAGGGTTTGCTCAGCGCTGTACAATAGGGGGGACAATACATGGCACAGTACAACAAAAACAGACAGCGTACGAGGGGTAAGAGGGCCCTACTCTTTCAAGCTTACAATCTAGTACCAATAGAAACATCTTTTTCTTTGGTTTAGATACAACCAACCAAGAGAACCAATAAAAATATTTTTGTTCTTTGGTTTAGATACAGCCAACCACTAAACCATTTGAAACATTTTGTTGTTGGGTTTAGATACAACCAACCAATAGAGTCAATAGAAATATTTCTGTTCTTGGGTTTAGATACAACCAACCAATAGAAACATTTTTGTTCTTAGTTGTAGATACAACCAACCAATAGACCCAACAGAAACATTTTTGTTCTTGGGTTAGATACAACCAATCAACAGAACAAGATGAAACATTTTTGTTTTTGGGTTTAGATACATTTTAAGTTTATAGTAATGGGTTAAGAACAAGTTACAGGTTAAAGGAAACCTGTGGTTTGTCCACTTCTATTGACCACAAGAACATGGAATTGAAATTGCCCGAGTCTCTGAGTAACCCAGTGAAAAAAAACGACATTGTTGAAAGCTTAGCTGTAGTTTTTTTCCATTTTCAATTTGATTTGCGAGTCAAGTGTCTAAGTATCGACCACATTCTGGTGGTGTATCGGACTTGTAGGTGGTAGGCTGCTTAGTTTCTAGCATTTACTTGCCATCACACGTGTAATTCTCACCGGATGGAACATTGATGTAATTGATTCGTAGTCATTATTAAGCAAGCTCAAGTAGCTTTTAATCGATATATGATTGAAAGGGAGAGGGTAACCTACCATTAACACATTTGGTCAAGCAAACTTTGATAGTTCTCAGTACGTGAAATAGATTTAACAGACTGAATAAATCATTTCAATTGCATATAAATCAACTGAAAACAGGAAACCCATCAATTAATCTAACAGAAAGCATTCAAGTTTTCTGCTGCGCTCAATTGGGGTTTCTTCAACTCCAAAGTAGTGTTTCACTTTATTGGATTCTTTCTTAATTGCAATGGAAATCAAATCGAAATTGACTGAGAGAGAATGATTTGATTTGCAGGTTTATGGCTAGTATTAAAGTGACTCTGTGGATTGGTAAAAAGAAGTCACAAAGCAGAATGTGCAAAATAAGAGTCTAAAGCTTTAGTTTATTCTGCTTATATTTTGCTTTCCTTTGTCTCCCCCATCAACATGTTGATGACATTTTGTAATAAAGCCTTTCCTTTTTCATCACAGATTTTATTTTAGATCCAGTGATATAATCATTGGGTCTCTATGCTTCTCTATGCAATACAGGCAGATCATGACTGGTGGGAGGAGCCAGCAGTGTGCAGTAAATAGCTTCCTGAAAACATCAAAGCACCCAACCTGTCATGGGAGGCGTAATGTAAATATCAAAATGCCCTGTTGGGTGGATGTCAGTCTGGAGAAGTGGGCATACTGTATTTGCATGCAGACCATCCAAGGTAAAATCCACAAATGATGCTGAGCCTCCATAATTGAAACAGCTGAAATCCAATGAATGAAAGGAGTGGGCTGGGGACAGTCAGGCTGTGGAGGAAAGGACTAGATGATGCTGAATGTAATACAACCAAATAGTTATAGACAACGATCTTGAACAAAGTGAAGGTCCAAGGAATTGGCTACGGGCCAAGTAACCATAGATGTTGAACAAAGTGAAGATTGGGGAAATGGGCAGTGGGACAGGCAGCTATAGATTTTGAACATAATGAAGATCCTAAGAATAGGTTATGGGACAATCAACCATAAATCTTGAACAAAGTGAAGATCAGGGGAATGAGCAGTCGGGCAGAAGGTCATAGATCTTGAATAAAGTGAAGATTGGAGGAACGGGCAGTAGTACTGGCAGCCTCAGATCTTGAACAATGTGATGATGGAAGAACAGGTAGCAGGAAAGGCAACTTGAACAAACTGAAGATCCTAGAAACAGGCTATGGGACAAGTGACCACAGATATTGAACAAAGTGAAGATTGGGGGAATGAGCAATGGGACAGGTGGTCACAGATCTTAAGCAAAGTGAAGATTGGAGGAATGGGTGGCGGGACCGGCATTCATAGATCTTGAACAATGTGAAGATTGGAGGAACGGGCATTGGGATAGGCAGTCATAGATCTTGAACAATGTGAAGATTGGAGGAACGGGCATTGGTATAGGCAGTCATAGATCTTGAACAATGTGAAGATTGGAGGAACGGGCATTGGGATAGGCAGTCATAGATCTTGAACAATGTGAAGATTGGAGGAACGGGCATTGGTATAGGCAGTCATAGATCTTGAACAATGTGAAGATTGGAGGAACGGGCATTGGGACCGGCATTCATAGATCTTGAACAATGTGAAGATTGGAGGAACGGGCATTGGGAAAGGCAGTCATAGATCTTGAACAAATTGAAGATCAAAGGACAGGCAGCTAGACACGCGACTATAGAAGTGAAGATCAGAGAAACAGGCAGAGAGATAGGTAGTCATAGATCTTGAATCAAGTGAAGATCAAAGAAACAGGCAGTGGCACAGGTGACCACAGATATTGTAGGAATGTGCAGTAGGACTAGCAGACATCTTTAACAAAGTGAAGATCAGAGGAGCAGACAGCGGGTCAGACGGCCACAGATCTTGAACAAAGTAAAGATGGAAGAACAGGCAGTGGGACAAGTGACCACAGATCTTGAACAAAATAAAGGTTGGAGGAACAAGCAGTGGTATGGGCAGCCACAGATCTTGAACAAAGCGATGATTGGAAGAACAGGCAGCAGGAAAGACAACCCGAGATCTTGAACAAAGTGAAGATCAGAGGAGCAGACAGCGGGACAGATGTCCACAGATCTTGAACAAAGTGATGATCGGAAGAACAGGCAGCAGGAAAGGCAACCCGAGATCTTGAACAAAGTGAAGATCAGAGGAGCAGGAAGTGGGACAGATGGCCAAAGATCTTGAACAAAGTGAAGGACCTAGTAACAGCCTACCAGACAAGTGGCCTCAGATCTTAAACAAAATAAAGACCGGGGAAAAGAGCAGTGGGATAAGTGGTCATACACCTTGAACAAAGTGAAGATTTGAGAAGTGGGCAGTGGGACAAGCGGTCACAGATCTTGAACAAACTGAAGATCCAAGGATGGGCAGCAAGATAAGTGACCATATAGAGAAAAGGGCAGCTGGATAGGTGGTCATAAATCTTGAATCAAGTGAAGATCAAAGAAGAAGGCAGTGGCACAGGTGGCCACAGATATTGAAGGAATGTGCAGTAGGACAGGCAGACATAGATTTTGAACAGACTGAAGATCCTAAGAATGGGCTATGATACAAGCAACCATAGATTTTAAACAAAGTGAAGATCAGGAGAACGAGAAGTGGAACAGACGGTCATAAATCTTGAACAGAGTGAAGATCAGAGGAGCAGTCAGTGGGACAGATGGCCACAGATCTTGAACAAAGTGAAGATTGGAGGAACAGGCAGTGGGACAAGTGACCATAGATCTTAAACAAAATGAAGGTCTGAGGAACAAGCAGTGGTATGGGCAGCCACAGATCTTGAACAAAGCAATGCTTGGATGAACAGGCAGCAGGAAAGGCAACCCGAGATCTTGAACAAAGTGAAGATCAGAGGAGCAGGCAGTGGAACAGATGTCTACAGATCTTGAACAAAGTGAAGACCTAGGAGCAGTCTACCGGACAAGTGGCCTCAGATCTTGAACAAAATAAAGACCGGGGAAAAGAGAAGTGGGACAAGTGGTCATGCATCTTGAACAAAGTGAAGATTTGAGGAGTGGGCAGTGGGACGAGCGGTCACAGATCTTGAACAAACTGAAGATTGAAAGGTGGGCCGCGAGATAAGTGACCATATAGAAAAAAGAGCAGCTGGATAGGTGGTCATAGATCTTGAATCAAGTGAAGATCAAAGAAACAGACAGTGGCACAGGCAGCCACAGATCTTGAACAAAGTGAAGATCCTAGGGCCAGGCTATGGGACAAGTGGTCATAGATCTTGAACAAACTGAAGATCATGGGAATGAGCAGTGGCACAGGCAGTCATAGATCTTGAGCAAATTGAAGATTGAAGGACAGGCAGTGGGACAAACGACCATAGATCTTCAACAAAGAGAAGATCAGAGAAACATGCAGCGGGATTGGTGGTCATAGATCTTGAATCAAGTGAAGAGTGACAAAACATGCAGTGGGACAGGCAGCTACAGATCTTGAACAAAGTAAAGCTCAGGAGAATGGGCAGTGGGACAGGCGGCCATAGTTTTTGAAAAGAGCATAGACAGGAAGTGAGCTTCCAAGTGGTGTCATAGACCAAATTAAAAACTGGGCAGGGTTCCCTCACCCCCTCCCCCCACTCTAAAAAGGTTGGAGTATACTTATGCTTTTATCCCTTCTCTGTGCATTAAAGAGCTCTTCCCAGCTAAACATGTTATTTGTATTCCTTAGTAATTGTGTGTAATTGTCCAGTAATTTCCCCTTCCATCCCAAAGTTCTCATCTTGGGCCTTTGTTCCTGCGCAGCCATCTTGGAATGATTTCTAGCGCATGCGCAGGCACACTTGGTGTCTATAGGACCTGGCAGAGACCTACAGTGCACCTGTGTGAAATTGCACTAAACCCCTCGCCAGGGCCGTCTTGGCCCATCATGGGCCCCTGGGCAAAGTAATGCATTGGCATTGCCCCAAATTACGCACCTACTCTCAAGAGTATAAGTATAAATAGCTAATAGAATTAAACATAGATTTATTAGTACTTCTAGAAAAATTGATAAAAAAAAAGAAGGAAACTGGGCCATAAATCAAACACAAAGGGCACAGTACGAGGGGGGGGGGGCAGAAGGACACAATGCCATCCTGGGACAGCTTAGTGAAAAGTGTGACTTTCCCAGCATATCAGTTGGTAAGTATGATGTAATGCAAGATTATCATGGGGCCCCCATGCATCTGGGGCCCCTGGGCAGTGCCCAGGGGTACCCATGCATTAAGACAGCCCTGCCCTGTGCATGCACATACATACTGCAAGTCTCTGCAAGTCTATGGGACCCAACAGACTAAGTGTGTGTCTGTGCAAGCGCAGGAGGGGGCGGGTGTGATTTCGTGCATGAGCAGACATTGCCATGGGTCTTTGCCAGGTCCTATTGACTTGTCTGCACGTGTGCGAGATATGAGCAGATATCACCCAGCATACATCCTCCTCACCTAGGCAAGGAGAGTGGAAGTAAAAGTATAAAGATTAAAAATATATATATACTGGTAATTTTTTTTTTCCAATTGGGGGAGAGGTAGGTGAGAGAGGTAGGTGGGAGAGGTAGGTGGAGGAACCACACTTTTCATGGGTAGAAGTCTGCTTTAATAAATAAATAAACAGTAATTATCCCTTGGCAAAGGATTATATTCATAAAATAATGCCGTTACATTGTTTCTCCATCCCCTCCACTGCCCAACAGAATACATCATTGGATTTGTCAGCTGAGTTTTAAAGCACCAAATAAACTCAGTCCTTCATATTAGGAGGAACCACTAGAACTATACATCCCAATTTTTGGGATTTTTATTACGATTATTCTGATTTTATTCAGATTCATCCCAACACATGATTTTTATTACGATTATTACGATTTTATTCCAATACATCCCAACACACAATTTTTATTACGATTATTATGATTTTATTACGATACATCCCAACACATGATTTTTATTACGATCATTACGATTTTATTCGGATACATCCCAACACATGATTTTTATTACGATCATTACGATTTTATTCGGATACATCCCAACACGCGATTTTTATTACGATTATTATGATTTTATTACGATACATCTCAACACATGATTTTTATTACGATTATTATGATTTTATTCGGATACATCCCAACACACGATTTTTATTCTGATTATTCCGATTTTATTACGATACATCCCAACACACAACTTTTATTACGATTATTCTGATTTTATTGCAATACATCCCAACACATGACTTTTATTACGATTATTATGATTTTATTCGGATACATCCCAACACACAATTTTTATTATGATTATTCCGATTTTATTACGATACATCCCAACACATGATTTTTATTACGATTATTCTGATTTTATTCCAATACATCCCAACACACGATTTTTATTACGATTATTCTGATTTTATTCGGATACATCCCAACACACGATTTTTATTGCGATTATTCCGATTTTATTACGATACATCCCAACAGATGATTTTTATTACGATTATTCTGATTTTATTCGGATACATCCCAACACACGATTTTTATTACGATTATTATGATTTTATTCAGATACATCCCAACACACGATTTTTATTACGATTATTCCGATTTTATTACGATACATCCCAACACACAACTTTTATTACGATTATTCCGATTTTATTACGATACATCCCAACACACAATTTTTATTACGATTATTACGATTTTATTCGGATACATCCCAACACAGGATTTTTATTACGATTATTCTGATTTTATTGCAATACATCCCAACACACAATTTTTATTACGATTATTCCGATTTTATTCGGATACATCCCAACACATGACTTTTATTACGATTATTATGATTTTATTCCAATACACCCCAACACACGATTTTTATTACGATTATTATGATTTTATTCGGATACATCCCAACACACGATTTTTATTACGATTATTATGATTTTATTCCAATACATCCCAACACATGATTTTTATTACGATTATTATGATTTTATTACGATACATCCCAACACACGATTTTTATTACGATTATTATGATTTTTTTTCGGATACATCCCAACACACGATTTTTATTACAATTATTACGATTTTATTCCGATACATCCCAACACAGGATTTTTATTACAATTATTACGATTTTATTCCGATACATCCCAACACAGGATTTTTATTACGATTATTGCGATTTTATTCCGATACATCCCAACACAGGATTTTTATTACGATTATTGCGATTTTATTCCGATACATCCCAACACAGGATTTTTATTACGATTATTGCGATTTTATTCCGATACATCCCAACACACAACTTTTATAACGATTATGCAATGTGCAATGCAACTAATTTCCACAGTGGACAGCAGAGGGCAGTAGTGATTTATATGTTTTGCAGAATAATTTTTACATTTGCAAAATGCTATTTTATAATATAAATGATATTTAACTGTTTGTAAAAAATAAATATAGGATTTATTTCAGTCAGCTATGGATGTTCATTGGGATATGGGCTTTCAGTAATCAATACTAAGGTACGAAGGTTGTCGCTGTCCTGATTTGGGGCACCTTCATCCCTGGAAGTGGTGCAGGTCTCTGTGAACTGTGCTGTTCAGTGTCCCCAACACCATCACCAAAAGGGAACTGAATTCATTTGTTATGTAAAATAAACATTTTCTTTGTATAAATGATCTTATCCGTATGTTTAAAGCCAAACTGAAGTTTCAGTTTAAATCCACTAAAATGTTCCAGGTGTGCAAAGTCTTACAATGTGTTTTCCTTACAAAGAGTGGAAAAGTCCCCGGCCAGCATTGTCCAGAGAAGGACTCTTGCTCTTTACGTGGCAGTAGTGGCCTCTCGGCAGAGATGGGCTTTATCTGTTTGCCTTTTTACTTTACCTGTTTAATATCAGCATGTTATACCACCAACCGGTCCCGCTGATAATATTTCAGTGCTGTGATAGTTTGAATGACAAATTCTTCGTCAAGTAACACCGCACCCAAATCAATTGTATATTGTTTTTTAAAACAGATTTCTTTTGGTGGTATTTACTTTTACCTGCAAGTCAGCTTATGATAACCTCTGAAACCACTCAGCAACGTATTCCCTCCCTGGTTATCCCTCACCTTGACTATTGTAACTCCCTCCTCATTAGCCGACCTCACCGCAGGCTATGCCCTCTTCAGTCTATCATGAGTGCTGCTGCCAGACTCATCCACCTTACTAACCGTTCTGTATCTGCCATCCCTCTCTGCCAATCCCTCCACTGGTCTCCACTCAGTGTCCTCCACCCCTCTCTGCCAATCCCTCCACTGGTCTCCACTCAGTGTCCTCCACCCCTCTCTGCCAACCCCTCCACTGGTCTCCACTCAGTGTCCTCCATCCCTCTCTGCCAACCCCTCCACTGGTCTCCACTCAGTGTCCTCCATCCCTCTCTGCCAACCCCTCCACTGGTCTCCACTCAGTGTCCTCCATCCCTCTCTGCCAACCCCTCCACTGGTCTCCACTCAGTGTCCTCCATCCCTCTCTGCCAATCCCTCCACAGGCTTCCACTCACTGGCCTCCACCCCTCTCTGCCAATCCCTCCACTGGCCTCAACGCAGTGTCCTCCATCCCTCTCTGCCAACCCCTCCACTGGCCTCCACTCAGTGTCCTCCACCCCTCTCTGCCAACCCCTCCACTGGCCTCCACTCAGTGTCCTCAATTCCTCTCTGCCAACCCCTCCACTGGCCTCCACTCAGTGTCCTCAATCCCTCTGCCAATCCCTCCACTGGCCTCCACTCAGTGTCCTCAATCCCTCTCTGCCAATCCCTCCACTGGCCTCCACTCAGTGTCCTCCATCCCTCTCTGCCTATCCTTCCACTGGTCTCCACTCAGTGTCCTCCATCCCTCTCTGCCAATCCCTCCACTGGTCTCCACTCAGTGTCCTCAACCCCTCTCTGCCAATCCCTCCACTGGCCTCCACTCAGTGTCCTCCATCCCTCTCTGCCTATCCTTCCACTGGTCTCCACTCAGTGTCCTCCATCCCTCTCTGCCAATCCCTCCACTGGTCTCCACTCAGTGTCCTCAACCCCTCTCTGCCAATCCCTCCACTGGCCTCCACTCAGTGTCCTTCACCCCCCTCTGCCAACCCCTCCACTGGCCTCCACTCAGTGTCCTCCCCCCCTCTCTGCCAACCCCTCCACTGGCCTCCACTCATTGTCCTTCATCCCTCTCTGCCAATCCCTCCACTGGTCTCCACTCAGTGTCCTCCACCCCTCTCTGCCAACCCCTCCACTGGCCTCCACTCAGTGTCCTCCATCCCTCTTTGCCAACCCCTCCACTGGTCTCCACTCAGTGTCCTCCATCCCTCTCTGCCAACCCCTCCACTGGTCTCCACTCAGTGTCCTTCATCCCTCTCTGCCAATCCCTCCACTGGTCTCCACTCAGTGTCCTCCCCCTCTCTCTGCCAATCCCTGCACTGGTCTCCACTCAGTGTCCTCCATCCCTCTCTGCTAATCTCTCCACTGGTCTCCACTCAGTGTCCTCCACCTCTCTCTTCCAATCCCTCCACTGGCCTCCACTCAGTGCCCCCCCCCCTCTCTGCCAACCCCTCCACTGGCCTCCACTCAGTGTCCTCCACCCCTCTCTGCCAACCCCTCCACTGGCCTCCACTCAGTGTCCTCCATCCCTCTTTGCCAACCCCTCCACTGGTCTCCACTCAGTGTCCTCCATCCCTCTCTGCCAACCCCTCCACTGGTCTCCACTCAGTGTCCTTCATCCCTCTCTGCCAATCCCTCCACTGGTCTCCACTCAGTGTCCTCCCCCTCTCTCTGCCAATCCCTGCACTGGTCTCCACTCAGTGTCCTCCATCCCTCTCTGCTAATCTCTCCACTGGTCTCCACTCAGTGTCCTCCACCTCTCTCTTCCAATCCCTCCACTGGCCTCCACTCAGTGCCCCCCCCCTCTCTGCCAACCCCTCCACTGGCCTCCACTCAGTGTCCTCCATCCCTCTCTGCCAACCACTCCACTGTTCTCCACTCAGTGTCCTCCATCCCTCTCTGCCAATTTTTTATATTTTTAAAATATATTTCAAATATATTTTTCTTCCATGTGGGATAGTACACCCTTTACACCCCCCAAAAAAAAATCACACCATCATTGGAGATCAGTGGCATTTTATACTCTCCCAACCCCACCCAGATCAATCCCACAATAATTGGTGGTCAACGGAAGTTTGTACGTGCTGCACTAAAATGCACATGCTAGGCAAGGTGTGTTGAGGTGGCATTAAAATGAATGGCACTGTTGCACCACAATGCGCAACACATGCACTGTGGTGACACGCACGACCCTGCAGCTAAAGGATGCAAACCGGTCTAAACTTGATCCATCGTGTGTAGAAATTAGACCCCATTTACACTAGCATTGCCATCAAAAAACTGTTGTGGCCATTGGCTTGAATGGGTCGAGTTTGGCTCTGGTACTGCTTACCGAATGTGACATGGGGAGAGATTTACTCTCAGAATCTGGTACAGCTGTGCATGGTTGCATCAGATTTTGCACATTCCAGCTCTAGTAAATAATCCCTGCTCTTTTTTCCCTTCTTTTTGTAGGCCTTCAGAGTGATTCTGATTGGTCAACACCAGCACATGGCTGCTCTGACCAATTGGAATAACTCTAATCCATCCCGGAAGAGCTAAAGAAAGAAGTCCATTCAATTAAACATGTAGAACGCATGGAAAATTGCGTATTTACACCACCTGTACATGTGAATGGGCCCTAATGTTGGTGTTCTGGAAAGGCGAAGTGGGGGGGCTCTACTGTTGGTGTTCTGGAAAGGCGAAGTGGGGGGCCCCTAATGTTTGTGTTCTGGAAAGGCGAAGTGGAAGTGGAAGGCTGGCATCAATATTGTGGCTAAACCACCTATTTTTACCATGAGCGTAAACAAGGTCTCAAAAAAGCAAAATCCATGGCGCGTTTCTGGCTTGTCTTGTTCATCTTAATCCATCACTTCCCCTAATGAATCCGTCAGACAAGAACACTACACACGTACCCACTGCTGGTAATGCAATGTATAAAGTATTATTTCCTAGGTAGAAATGGACGTAGCTCAATGATGCAGAAGCTAGATTTGGTGCGTTTGTCACGTGTAGTGCAGTCCATTCAAATTAATGGGCTGCCTTACGTGTTTCACGTGAAAATGCGCAAAAAAACCCACATGGAAGAAAAATATATTTTAAATGTATTTTTAAAATATTCCTCCCAAATATATTGTCATATATTTGAAACACTACAATTTTGGCCGTATTCAATATATATATATAAATATATACACACACTGCATGTTGAAATGCGTTTTTTATATATTACAAAATATATTCAAATATTTCTAAAAATATATTTTTTTTAAATATATTTTTCAGATTTTTTTTAACATATAAAAAAATAATTTTAACGTTATATTTATACATATATATGTAAATGCATTCCAAAAATGTAGATTAAATGTATTTTTAAAGACATACAGTATATTTGACAATGTATTTTTAAAAATATTTCTCATATATTTTGTAATAAAAATGCATTTCAACATATTCAGTGGGGATCGAAAGTTTGGGCACCCCAGCTAAAAATTTGTATTAATGTGCATAAAGAAGCCAAGGAAAGATGGAAACATCTCCAAAAGGCATCAAATTACAGATTAGACATTCTTATAATATGTCAACAAAAGTTAGATTTTATTTCCATCATTTACACTTTCAAAATAACAGAAAACAAAAAAATGGCGTCTGCAAAAGTTTGGGCACCCTGCAGAGTTAATATCTTGTACTGCCCCCTTTGGCAAGTATCACAGCTTGTAAACACTTTTTGTAGCCAGCCAAGAGTCTTTCAATTCTTGTTTGAGGTATCTTTGCCCATTCTTCCTTACAAAAGTCTTCCAGTTCTTTGAGATTTCCGGGCTGTCTGTCACGCACTGCTCTTTTAAGGTCTATCCATAGATTTTCAATTATGTTGAGGTCAGGAGATTGTGAAGGCCATGGCAAAACCTTCAGTTTATGCCTCTTGATGTAATCCCCCGTGGATTTCGAGGTGTGTTTAGGATCATTATCCATTTGTAGAAGCCATCCTCTCTTTAACTTCAGCTTTTTCACAGATGGCATCAAGTTACCATCCAAAATTTGCTGAAATTTTATTGAATCCATTTTTCCTTCTACTCGTGAGATGTTCCCTGTGCCACTGGCTGCAACACAACCCCAAAGCATGATTGATCCAACCCCATGCTTAACAGTTGGACAGAGGTTCTTTTCATTCAATTCTGTGCCCCTTCTTCTCCAAACGTACCTTTGCTCATTCCGGCCAAAAAGTTCAATTTTAACCTCATCGGTCCACAGAACTTGTTTCCAAAATGCATCAGGCTTGTCTATATGTTCATTTGCAAAGTTCAAACGATGATTTTTGTGGTGAGGACGTAGAAGAGGTTTTCTTCTGATGACTCTTCCATGAAGACCATATTTGTACAAGTATCTCTTTATAGTGGAATAGTGTACCACAACTCCAGTGTCTGCCAGATCTTTCTGGAGGGATCGTGCAGTCAAACGTGGGTTTTGAATTGTTTTTCTCACAATCCTGCGAGCTGTTCTGTCTGATATTTTTCTTGGTCTTCCAGATCTTGCTTTAACTTCCACTGTTCCTGATGACTGCCATTTCATAATTACATTCCGAACAGAGGATATTGACATCTGCAAACGCTTTGCTATCTTCTTATAGCCTTCTCCAGCTTTGTGAGCGTCAACTATTTTCAGTTTCAGTTTTCTAGACAACTGCTTAGAAGAACCCATGGTGCTGATTGTTGGGGCAAGGTCAGATGAGTCTGGGCATTTAAAACCTTTGAGATTGACATCACCTGGTCTTCTCAGATGATGATTGAGAACAATCCATGACACTGGCAGGTCTCAGCTTTGCAAAGGGGGCAGTGCATGCTATAAATTCTGCAGGGTGCCCAAACTTTTGCAGACGCCATTTTTTTGTTTTCTGTCATTTTGAAAGTGTAAATGATGGAAATAAACTCTAACTTTTGTTGACATATTATAAGAATGTCTAATCTGTAATTTGATGCCTTTTGGAGATTTTTCCATCTTTCCTTGGCTTCTTTATGCACATTAATACAAATTTTTAGCTGGGGTGCCCAAACTTTCGATCCCCACTGTATATATATATATATATATATAACAACAATCCCATATGGAAGAAAAATATATTTGAAATATAGTTTAAAAATATTCTTCCCAAATATATTGACATATATTTGAAATACTATTTCCAATATACTGTATGTCTTTAAAAATACAAATCTACATTTTTGGAATGCATTTACAAATATATGTAAAAAATATATGTTAAAATTACTCTTTTTATTTGTTAAAAACATCTGAAGAATATATATGTATTTTTAAAAATATTTTTCATATATTTTGTAATGAAAACGCATTTCAACATACAGTATACTTATATATATATATATATATATATATATATATATATATATATACACACACACATATATATACTAGATTGTAATCTGGAAAGAGCAGGGCCCTTGACCCCCTCGTGTTTTGTTTTGTTGCTGTATTGTCTCATGTTCTGTCCCTCACTATAATGTACAGCGCTGAGCAAACCTTTTAGCGCTATATAAATACTGTATAATAATAATAAGAAATATATATTTATTGAACTATATTTTGAAATATATTGTAGTATTATAATATATGTCAATATATGTGGGTGGAATATTTTTAAAATATATTTAAAATATATTTTTCTTCCATGAGGGAAGGATGGAACTACATGCATTCAATATATATATATATATATACATATATATATATATATATATATATATATACACACACACATACATACATACATACACACCACACATATATATATATATATACATACATATATATACATACACACACATATATATATATATATATATATATATATATATATATATATACATACATACATACATACACACACATACACATATATATATATCCTAGATTGTAAGCTCCAAGGAGCAGGGCCCTTGAACCCCTCGTGTATTGTATTGTTACTGTCTTGTCTCATGTTCTGTCCCCCACTATAATGTACAGCGCTGAGCAAACCTTTTGGCGCTATATAAATACTGTATAATAATAATAATAATATACATACATACATATATATATATATTTATTTATTGAACTATATTTTGAAATATATTTAATATGGCCATAATTGTAGTATTATAATATATGTCAATATATTTGGGCGGAATATTTTTAAGATATATTTTTCTTCCACGAGGGAAGGATGGAACCACATGCATTCAAGCCACACGTACATGAGAATGCAGCCTTAAAGTTGGTGTTCTGAGAAGGGGAAGTTGTGGAGGGTGGCATCAAAATTGCGGCTCGACCACCTATATTTACCATATGTGTAAACGAATTCCTAACAAAGCAAAATCCATGGCGCGTTTCTGGCTTGTCTTGTTCATCTTAATCCATCACTTCCCCTAATGAATCCGTCAGACAATCACACTGTATCCAATGGTTTTAATGTACCCACTGCTGTTAATTGTATTTACAAAGTATTATTTCCCAGGTGTATGGTGCGCAGCGGGGCCCCGCGTTACGCCGTTATATTTATACCCGTCTCTGTTATAATAATAAATCCTTCCTTCCATTACAGCGGAGGAGAATCAGCGCACTTTAGCCCTTTTCCGATGCTAATGTTTAATGAGAAATGAAAATGCTTCAGTGAAATTTGAAACCGTGCGTCGAGGCGTAGGACGGCTAATCGTATTGTACTGATGTATTTCTCAGCTAATAGTCCCCCCGCAGATTCACGGACATTTATCGCTGAGGATAATGAGCTGCGGTGTAATTAGGTCTGCGGGAACGCACAGAAGGGCACGCCGCACAACCGCTCATCGCAGTCACTGGGCAGGTCAATCTTGGGCTTTAGAAGATCGCATCTGATCAGAAACGATTGTCCAGATACATTTCATATTGTTGTCTATGGAATTCGTATTCTTGACGTATGAAATCAAATTCGCACCTACTCCAGCCAAAAATCACAAGATAAGAATGAAAAGCCCAACTTTTGTTGCAATATTCACTTTTAATTCAAAGCTCTGCCCCGCAGTAGTTCTTTTCTGCCACAAGATGCCCTTAGTCTAATGGCCACCATCATTCAACCCACTTCCTCTGAGCCCAGGCCATCTAAAACTAGCCCCCACCTTGTGACTGGACAATGAAAAGAGAAGTAGAACAGTGATGAGCTCATCTCTTTGTCACTCTGCTCTCTCCTCCTATCAGTATACTTCTTGTCAGCACATGATCTGATTTGCTCCTTGTGTGGCTTTTTTCTCTCACATTCCAGTTATGCTGTACAGGGACTGCACAAAGCTGATATCAGGCCACATTCAGGTACTTACACTGCTTGCATGTGAAACAAAATCATTTTACAAAGTATATTTCCAATTTTGCAGCCAAACTGGGAAAACAGCTATATTATACCGTATTCTTCGCTCCATAAGACGCACCTAGATTTTAGAGGAGGAAAACAAGAAAAAAAATACTCTGAACCAATGGACTGCAGATATAGTACAGGAGATGACCAGAGACTGCGGACATAGTACAGGAGATGACCAGAGACTGCAGACACAGTACAGGAGATGACCAGAGACTGCAGACACAGTACAGGAGAAGACCAGAGACTGCGGACATAGTACAGGAGATGACCAGAGACTGCGGACATAGTACAGGAGATGACCAGAGACTGCGGACACAGTACAGGAGATGACCAGAGACTGCGGACATAGTACAGGAGATGACCAGAGACTGCGGACACAGTACAGGAGATGACCAGAGACTGCAGACATAGTACAGGAGATGACTGGAGACTGAGGACATAGTACAGGAGATGACCAGAGACTGCGGACACAGTACAGGAGATGACTGTAGACTGCGGACATAGTACAGGAGATGACCAGAGACTGCGGACATAGTACAGGAGATGACCAGAGACTGCGGACGTAGTACAGGAGATGACCAGAGACTGCGGACACAGTAAAGGAAATGACCAGAGACTGCGGACGTAGTACAGGAGATGACCAGAGACTGCGGACACAGTAAAGGAAATGACCAGAGACTGCGGACGTAGTACAGGAGATAACTGGAGACTGCGGACATAGTACAGGAGATGACCAGAGACTGCAGATACAGTACAGGAGATGACCAGAGACTGCGGACACAGTACAGGAGATGACCAGAGACTGCAGACACAGTACAGGAGATGACCAGAGACTGCGGACACAGTACAGGAGATGACCAGAGACTGCAGACACAGTACAGGAGATGACCAGAGACTGCGGACACAGTACAGGAGATGATCAGAGACTGCGGACACTATACAGGGGATGACCAGAGACTGCGGACATAGTACAGAAGATGACCGGAGACTGCGGACATAGTACAGGAAATGACCAGAGACTGCAGACACAGTACAGGAGATGACCGGAGACTGCGGACATAGTACAGGAGAAGACCAGAGACTGCGGACATAGTACAGGAGATGACCAGAGACTGCGGACACAGTACAGATGACCAGAGACTGCGGACACAGTAAAGGAAATGACCAGAGACTGCGGACGTAGTACAGGAGATGACCGGAGACTGCGGACATAGTACAGGAGATGACCAGAGACTGCAGATACAGTACAGGAGATGACCAGAGACTGCGGACACAGTACAGGAGATGACCAGAGACTGCGGACACAGTACAGGAGATGACCAGAGACTGCGGACACAGTAAAGGAAATGACCAGAGACTGCGGACGTAGTACAGGAGATGACCGGAGACTGCGGACATAGTACAGGAGATGACCAGAGACTGCAGATACAGTACAGGAGATGACCAGAGACTGCGGACACAGTACAGGAGATGACCAGAGACTGCGGACACAGTACAGGAGATGATCAGAGACTGCGGACACTATACAGGGGATGACCAGAGACTGCGGACATAGTACAGAAGATGACCAGAGACTGCGGACATAGTACAGGAAATGACCAGAGACTGCGGACATAGTACAGGAAATGACCAGAGACTGCGGACATAGTACAGGAAATGACCAGAGACTGCGGATATAGTACAGGAAATGACCAGAGACTACGGACACAGTACAGGAGATGACCGGAGACTGCGGACATAGTACAGGGATGACCAGAGACTGCGGACATAGTACAGGAGAAGACCAGAGACTGCGGACATAGTACAGGAGATGACCAGAGACTGCGGACACAGTACAGATGACCAGAGACTGCGGACATAGTACAGGAGATGACCAGAGACTGCGGACACAGTACAGGAGATGACCAGAGACTGCGGACACAGTACAAGAGATGACCGGAGACTGCGGACACAGTACAGGAGATGACCAGAGACTGCGGACATAGTACAGGAGATGGCCAGAGACTGCGGACACAGTACAGGAGATGACCAGAGACTGCAGACATAGTACAGGAGATGACCAGAGACTGCAGACATAGTACAGGAGATGACCAGAGACTGCAGACATAGTACAGGAGATGACCAGAGACTGCAGACATAGTACAGGAGATGACCAGAGACTGCAGACATAGTACAGGGGATGGCCAGAGACTGCGGACACAGTACAGGAGATGACCAGAGACTGCAGACATAGTACAGGGGATGGCCAGAGACTGCGGACACAGTACAGGGGATGACCAGAGACTGCGGACACAGTACAGGGGATGACCAGGTCCGGCCACTCCATATTTGCTCCATAAGATGTACAGACATTTTCCCCCATTTTTGGGAGGGAAAAAAGTGCGTCTTATGGAGCGAGAAATACGGTAGTTGTTACATGTCCCCATTCACACAGTATAATCTAAATATACAGTATATGTTTAAAGTCGCTTGCTTACCTTTTTTTTAGATGCTCTTTTCTGATAACACCTATAAATCTCCTACTTAGTTCTCTGTGTTTACAGGGGTAAAAGGGGGCTGGGGAGCTGTGTTTGCCATAATTAGCCCTGCCTACACTGTGCTGGCTGATTCCATTATCAGTTGTAAACTAGATTCAGAACCTGACAGGGGTTTATCTACTAAAGCTGGAGAGTGCAAAATCAGGCTCACTTCTGCATAGAAACCCATCAGCTTCCAACCTCAGCTTGTTCATTTCATTTCGGCAATGTAACCTGGAAGCTGATTGGTTTCTATGCAGAGGTGAGCCTGATTTTGCACTCTCCAGCTTTAGTAAATAAACCTCGTCTGTCCTATTAGGGTTACAGGATTAGAAGCTGGGCTTCACGGTTAACGAAAGTAAACTTAGCCTGTCCTGAGGCTTTCTATTAGAACGTATTCTGAACTTGTCAGCCATGACACCTTCTCCTAAGAAACATCCAAAAGGTAAGAGATAACTACTGTGTGGATGGGAACAGAACACTGGAACAAACATATAGTGAAGTTTTCTAAAGTTTGACTTCAAAAGTGTAAATAATGTGGAAATTTTATGATGTATTAATAAACACAGAGCTGTCTTCATTTTCATCTTTTATATCTTTTATACCCTCCTAGTCAGGGGCGGACTGACAACTCATGGGGCCCCCGGCCAATAGGGGATCATGGGGCCCCTGTGTCCTTGCCCATACTCAAAAAAGCCTATGAAAAAAAAGGTACCAGGGGCATCTCATGGGGCCCCTACTGACCCCGGGCCCTCGGGCAGTGCCCGAGTTTCCAAATGGTCAGTCCGCCCCTTCTCCTAGTGCAGCCATTCTCAACCAGGTTTCATGGAACCTGGAATTACCTCCAGAGGTTCCTTGAATTGTAGCGGATTGAACTCTTATCTGATGGCGCCCGCATAGTTCCAAGTCCACAGCCACTTGGCACAGCCAGCAGTATGATACCAATAATGTGATAACCTGATCCCCTTGACAATGTCTATTGAGATGAAACGTACCTCGGGGCTGGGCGGACATTGTGCTGACGTCACCCACACCTGTCTGGAGCCGGCACCAGCAGCGTTTATGACTTCCATTCTCATTTGTCTTTGAAGTTTGTAAGTGGTTTTTTTTTATTTATTTTAATAAATCATTTGTATGTTATCACACTATCTGGAGTATTATCCAGCACAGGGGCGGACTGACCATTTGGAAACTCGGGCACTGCCCAAGGGACCGGGGTCAGTAGGGGGCCCCATGAGATGCCCCTGGTACCTTTTTCATAGGCTTTTTTGAGTTTGGGCAACGACACAGGGGCCCCATGATCCCCTATTGCCCGGGGGCCCCATGAGTTGTCAGTCCGCCCCTGATCCAGCACACAGCGGATCACAATAAGGGAGGAAGAGAGAAGAGAGATACCAAAGTCTGTGTCACCTCTTTTCCATCTAGGGTGTGTTACAAGCAAGATACACTGTATTGCCAAAAGTATTGCCCCCCCTTCAAATCATTGGATTCAGGTGTTCCAATCCCCTCCATGGCCGCAGGTGTATACAATCAAGCCCCTAGGCATGCAGACTGCTTCTACAAACATTTGTGAAAGAATGGGTTGCTCTCAGGAGCTCAGTGGCTCCAAGCGTGGTCCCGTGATAGGTTGTCACCTGTGCAATAAGTCCATCCGTGACATTTCCTGGCTACTAAATATTCCACGCTCAACTGTTAGTGGGATTATAACAAAGTGGAAGCAACTGGGAACAACAGCAACTCAGCCACCAAGTGGTAGGCCACGTCACATGACAGAGCGGGGTCAGCACATGGTGATTTCTGCGCACTGTGCGCTTCAGCAACTGTCTGCAGAGTGAATAGCTAAAGACCTCCAAACTTCATGTGACCTTCAGACTAGCACAACAACAGTTCATAGAGAGCTTCATGGAATGGGTTTCCATGGCCGAGCAGCTGCACCCAAGCCTTACATCACCAAGTGCAATGCAAAGCGTCGGATGCCGTGGTGTAAAGCACGCCGCCACTGGACTCAGAGCAGTTGAGACATGTTCTCTGGAGGGACGAATCATGCTTCTCTGTCTGGCAAGCTGATGGACGTAAAGTGAAACAAAAAGAAAGCACACCAACCTTGCGCATTACCTCAGTAAACTGTGATTTTATTGAATAAAGAGTAATACTCACAAAGAAGCAAGTATAACATGCGTTTAAAGTCCTCAACAGAACTTAGGAGAGTAGAACCAGTGCGAGTCACATCACAAGGGTAGACTCTCAAAGTGAGGCTGACGCATTTCGAAGGTGGTCTCTTCTTCATCAGAATTAGATCTGATGGACATGTCTTGGTTTGGCGGTTGCCAAGAGAACGGTAGTTGCCTGACTGCATTGTGCC
This sequence comes from Staurois parvus, assembly GCF_062004578.1. Taxonomy (NCBI): domain Eukaryota; kingdom Metazoa; phylum Chordata; class Amphibia; order Anura; family Ranidae; genus Staurois; species Staurois parvus. The sequence goes on along the minus strand of NW_028318579.1, from coordinate 2,938,297 downwards.
AAGTGTAAATCTTGGTGGAGGGGGGATTATGGTGTGGAGTTGTTTTTCAGGGGTTGGACTTGGCCCCCTTGTTCAAGTGAAGGGAACTCTTAAGGTGTCAGCATACCAAGACATTTTGGACAATTTCATGCTCCCAACTTTGTGGGAAGAGTTTGAGGATGGCCCCTTCCTGTTCCAGCATGACTGCGCACCAGTGCATAAAAAAAGGTCCATAAAGACATGGATGAGCGAGTTTGGGGTGGAGGACCTTGACTGGCCTGCACAGAGTCCTGACCTCAACCCCATAGAACACCTTTGGGATGAATTAGAGCGGAGACTGTGAGCCAGGCCTCCTCCCCCGACATCAGTGCCTGACCTGACAAATGTGCTTCTGGAAGAATGGTCCAACCTTCCCATAGACACCCTCCTAAACCTTGTGGACGGCCTTCCCAGAAGAGTTGAAGCTGTTATAGCTGCAAAGGGCGGGGCCAACGCAATATTGAACCCTCCGGACTAAGACTGGGAGGCCATTAAAGTTCATGTGCGTGGAAAGGCAGGCTGACCAATACTTTTGCCAATATAGTGTATGTTCCACATCATGCTCTATTAGACCACCTATAATCTGGGGTCTAACTATTGTAAGAAGTTGTGTGCTTTTTGTGGTAGTGGGTACAGGAGTCTCTATTTTACTACACACGTGGAGGATTATTGTCGACATGGTTGTTTATCATAATCGGAATTTTGTCATCAAAAGACCTTTTCATTGTTTGGTGATTCATGTATTTTGACTTAATAATATAATTGGTAGGAGCACATTTAAATTATAAGTGACTCACTATTAGTATATTTTTTATCAACAGTGCAACAACAACTGGATATCATAGTATTATACCAATGGTGTTTTTATTTATTTATCACAGTTACTTATATAGCGCTGTCAATGTATGCAGCGCTGTACATGTATATTTATATTGTACATTCACATCAGTCCCTGACCCTCAAGGAGCATATAATCTAAGGTCCCTAACTCACATTCATCCATACACATACTAGGGACAATTTAGACAGGATCCAATTAACCTACCAGCATATCTTTGGAATGTGGGAGGAAACCCTTGCAAGCACAGGGAGAACATGCAAACTCCAGACAGGTGATGCCATGGTTGGGATTCAAACCAATGACCATAGTACTGGCAGGCAGAATTACTATCCATTTAGCCAATGTGCTGCCTTTTTAGCTTTCTGTAAGGGTGGCAGCATGACCATCACTGTAAGGGGGAGCTACTTTCTCACAGACCACCAATGTGAGGAGGATTCTTCCCACTGACCCCCCATGGAAGGAGCATTCTTCCCACTGATCACCAATGTAAGGGACATTCTTCCCACTGACCACCAATGTAAGGAACATTCTTCCCACTGACCTCCAATGTAAGGGACATTCTTCCCACTGATCACCAATGTAAGGGACATTCTTCCCACTGATCACCAATGTAAGGGACATTCTTCCCACTGATCACCAATGTAAGGGACATTCTTCCCACTGATCACCAATGTAAGGGACATTCTTCCCACTGATCACCAATGTAAGGGACATTCTTCCCACTGATCACCAATGTAAGGGACATTCTTCCCACTGATCACCAATGTAAGGGACATTCTTCCCAATTTTTCTTTATTAAAAGTCTCGCAATCAATAAGCATAAAATATTATACAGAATATAAAAAAATTATATATATTTACAGCAAAACGAAAATAAACATAGCAAATTCTGCTGTCAGACAAAAGCAAACGCCTCAGAAATGAACTTGACATAATTGGGGAAATAAATCGTACTACCACTCACATCACTACACCAGACATCAAACCTGTGAGGTCAAGAAACCACCCCGCCCCCCTTATGCATGCAGCCCTTCTTCAAAAATGATCTTAATCAACAAAAACTACGGGAGTGAAAAGAACAGTATAAGGAAAGAGCCCCTCACCCAGAGATGGACAGTTCACCAAAGGCAGGTCTGATATTCCTCCATGCCCTTATCCAGACCGCCCGAGGCTCTCTGACCCTCTCAAGACCCCGAATCTTCCCAACCTCACCCAGAATATCGTGCACCACCACCTCTACAGGGAGGACTTTCTTCCGGATGGTAATCTGACACCGTGCGTTCCATGTGAAGTAACGGACAACTATACTAACTAGAAAAAGTGTATCCAAATCAAAGTCCCAGCGAGCTGGGAATGCCCCGTACACCCACTCTGCATAACTCATGCGATAGAGAAAGGGGATGCCCAGAGCCCTCCCCACCCTTTTATACACCTCTATGTTAAAGGGACACAGGAGCAGAAAGTGGTCCATAGACTCCACCTTACCAACACACTCTGCTCTAGGACAATCCCGATCATCCACAGGGCGGTGCTTCAGGTTCCCTCTCACATAGAGCCTTCCATGGAAAGCGAGCCAGGCTTGATCCCTAAACTTCAAAGGGATTCTCTCCAAGTTAATTAAACGCAATCCCTCCCTCATTACGGAGCCTGGGCAATCCTTTAAGGCCAGTGACACACTGAAAGCAAAAGCCAAAATCCTCTCCCCCAGAAGCTTCCTGGGAAGGGACCTGATATCCTCCACTGTCACCTGCCACTGCCGAAGTATTTTCAGACACGGGGCAACATAAGCCGGGAGCTTGCCATGTCGGACTCTCAGACTTTTCACTGGGCCGCCATCTTCCCAGCAATGCAGAAAAGGCCTAAACCAAGACTGAAAAATACCCACCCATCCCGGCGGGGTCTCTGCTAACATATTACCAAGATTGTACTTTAAAAAGAGCAAAGAAAAGAAAACTATCGGGTTGACCATTCCTAGGCCACCCTCCCGCCTGGACAGGTAAGTTACATTGCGTTTGATCAAGTTCAGCCTATTTCCCCATAACAGTTGGAAAAAACAGCTGTAGACCCGTGCATAGAGAGATACCGGCAAGATACAGACGAAGCTGACATATAAAAAGATCGGGATCAGGTAAGTTTTGATCAAGTCAACCCTCTCTCTTAAGGAAAGCCTCCATCTCTTCCAGCTTGCTACTTTGGCATTGGCAACTACCAACCTGCTTTCCCAGTTTCGATGACCATAGTCACCAGGACCAAATTTGATGCCCAAAATTTTAATTTCCTGCTGGGGCTCTGGGAAGGCATCCGGAAGTTCGAAGCTTTCACCCTCCTCACCCATCCAGAAAACTTCACTCTTTTCATGGTTGACTTTAGAGCCAGAAGCCTCCGTGTACTGCTCTATCACAGAGACCACCTCCTGCGCCTCCTCAGTCCCAGAGATAATAACAGACACATCATCAGCATAGGCAATGACCTTCAAAGGCGGCACACCAGCAATGCCCAGAGGCACCCCGCACAACGATGCGCCCTCTAGCCTTCTTACAAAGGGGTCGATTGCGAAAGCATATAGCAGGGGGCTCAAAGGACATCCCTGGCGCACACCAGAGCCGACCTCAAAAGGCCGCCCAACCCAACCATTAACAAGTGGGAAGCTCTCAGCCCCTTTATATAATGTCTTCAGCCAATCTATAAACCTCCCCTGCAGGCCGTATCTACCAAGCAGCAACCACAGATATTCATGATTCACTCGATCAAAAGCTTTTGCCTGATCCAATGCCAGCAAGTACTTTCTCCATCCAGCAGCCCTGCATCGTTCCAAAGCCTCCCGGATAGCCAAAACCGCTGAAAAGGTACTTCTACCTTGGACCGAACAGTGCTGATGGCTGAACATCAAATCGCCTGCTACTGACGACAAGCGCCAAAAAAGAATCTTTGCCAAGATCTTTCTATCAACATTGAGAAGACTGATGGGGCGCCAGTTCTCAATCATTGAGGGGTCTTTACCTTTTGACAGAAGAATCACAGCAGATTGCCTCATGGAGGGAGGGAGCGAACCCTCTTCTAGACAGCTATTAAAAACCTCCGCTAAAAAGGGAGCCAGAATGGACTTAAAACACTTGTAAAATTCAGCTGTCAATCCATCTGGCCCAGGCGATTTTTTGGTAGCCAGCTTGTCTATAGCATGAACTACCTCATCCGCTGAAATTGGTTCTGTCAAATTCATCAAAGGCAATGCACCATTTCCCAATCCTGGAGTAGAATCCAGAAAGCTTTCCATCCTGTCCCGGCTAAGGTCCTTTCTTCCCAGGAGGTCTGCATAATACGACCCAAAGATCTCCAAGATCCCTGATCTGGACTTTATCAGGGAACCCGTACTGTCTTTCAGGCCAATGACCGTCTTAACTGCTATGCCTTGCTTACAGTTCTGGTAAGGATCAGGTGAGTGATATTTCCCATAATCCCTCTCCAGAACCAAGGAGGCATGCCGGTCGTATTGACACTTCCTAAGAAGAAGTTTCACTTCAGAGATCTCCCCTGGATCTCCTCCATACGAGACAAGACGATCAAGCTTCCTCCGCAAATGCTGGTAGGCAATATACATACCAAGCTGCTTCTTCTTACTTATGGCCTTGAAAAGTCCAATCGCCCTTTGTTTCACAAGCTCCCACCACTCTGACTTACTGCTGCAAAAGTCCAGAATAGAAACCTGTGCCTGAAAAAAATCCTCAAAGGATTGTCTTACCTCTACATCTTCCAGGAGAGCCGAATTCAGTTTCCAGACACCCCTTCCCCTGGGTGGAGTGTCCGAGGCATTCAGAGTCACAGACAGCATACAGTGGTCAGAGAACTCCACCGCCTTCAACTCAGGAGCTGAGAAAGCAGAGTTCTCCTTTAAAAAAAACCTGTCTATCCTGCTCTGACTATTCCCTCTCTGAAATGTGAACCCCGTGCCGCCAGGGCAGTGCTTAATGTGCACATCTACCAGGCCTGCCTGTCTAACCAAATCTCTGAGAAAAACGCTATCATAACCCAGCCTGTCTATGGAGCCTCTCCTGTCTTCAGGCCTAATTATGGTGTTAAAGTCACCTCCAAAGACAACCTGCTGGGACGTAAAAAGGAAGGGCTTGATCTTTGTGAGGAGGCATTTCCTGCCCCATTTTGACTGTGGTCCATAGATATTGATCAGGCGCAGGTCCTGCCCCCTAACAGAGACGTCTAAGACCATGCATCTCCCCATTTCTACCTCAATTACCCGCCGGCACGTTACCATATCGGTTTTAAAAAGGACCGCAACTCCGCTGCAAGGTTCAGCCGCAAGAGACCAAAAGGAGGGACCACATCTCCACTCCCTTTTTGCTAGATAGACATCGGCTAATGTATTGAGCCAGGTCTCTTGCAAAAATAAAATCTCAGCATCAAACTCGCTGAGCAAAAATAAGGCCGTATCACGAGCTCTTGCAGATTTAATGCTGGCGACATTAATGGTCGCCACCTTTAACAGAGTGGGAACTGCCATCAGGATGATTGGGGTAGTCGTTTCTTAACCTCTACCACACTCTCATCACCCGAAACAGCTCTCTTCAGAGTATGTGACTCCCCCTCATCCATAGATGATAGAGAAATGGATATATCCGATACCATCTCATCACCTGACAAAACTGAAAAAGTATTGCCAAGAGGGACCCCTCCTGGATCTGATTCTGAGGAAGAGAGGACAGCTCTTCTCATCCTCCTCTTCTTCTTCTTCCTCTTCTCCTTCACCCTCTCCCACCCCTCATCAGCCGAATCCCCCCCAGCAGGAGGTGAGACATGGGACATGGATACCCCTCCCTGAGCCCCATCGGCTCCACCCCCATCCGGCACCCCCACAACCTCCTGACCACGTTTGCGCTGACGGGGGACAGGTACCGGAGGTGGAGTAGGCCGAGAGGGAAGATCCACTAAACCAGCCCCTCCAGCAGCTTCCGCCAGTCTGGAGGATCTACGTACCATAGGAACAGGAGGGACAGACTCAGGGGTGACATTACTGGGGGAAACACAATCTGACACAACAGACGGAACAGACACAGGAGGGGCAACAACAGTTTCCTCCCTAGCATCAGCTGCCTCATCCTCTTTATCCAGCCTCTGCAGCTCAGCCTCCAGTCCTGGCAGGTTGTGTAGTGCCTCTGGGCACAGACTGTATGGATGACCCATCTGCTGGCACAAATTACACCGAATCTCAGTGCATTCTTTGGCCAAATGGCCAAAATCCTGGCACAGTGAGCACTTCTTGATGGTGCAGGACGATGCAAAATGACCTTTCTCTCCACATTTGTTACAAACTTTAGGCTGACCTTGATAGAAAATGGTCAGCCTATCCCTCCCCAGAAAGGCTGAGCAGGGAAGATGCTGAACCACATTGCCCAGCACCCTCAATTGCACTGACACCGTCCAGGCCCCTGTCCATATCCTATGCTCATCCAGGACCTTCCGCAGTGGGCTGAGGACCTCACCATGTCGGCGCAGCCAAACTACTAGATCAGCCTCTGGTATAGATTCATTCCGGACCAGGATTGTCACCGATTTTATCAAAGGCTGTCTGGAAACAACCTTTGCCACCAAACCTTTCCACTGCTGAAGGCTCCTGCACCTCCAATATCTTTCCCAAAACAGGTCCAGGCCTTCAGGTTTTACAAATGACAAATCGTATTCATAGCTGCCTACTGGGCAGATCAACGCAAACACATCACAGGCTTTAAACCCCATCTCTAGAATCAACTCCGCCACCCTCCCCCTTACTGGTGGGTTCCCTTCCCCCTCCCACTTCAACTGTACCACATTCCTTCTCCTGACCCCACCAACCATCCCACCACCAAACCTCCCCAAATTGTGACCATTAGCATTCCCAACACTACCCCCACCCCCCTTGGTGCGACTCCCCAAAACAGAGGCATAGCTCCCCCCAATCCTCCCAGTAGCAGAAATATTTGTGTGTCTGGGAGCGTCTGGTGCAACTCCAGCAGATACCGATTGCACAGATCCGGGATTGGATGGTGTATCCTCTCTCTGCTCAGCAGGGGGAGAAATGTCATTTTTAGTCTTAGCAGCAATGTTAACCCCTTCACCTCCACCCACCACCAACACATCCATTGCTTTACCAGTATCAATAGTCATAGACTTCACAGCAATGTCCGCACTCACTGCTGCAACCCTAGAAGCTCCATCAGTCATCTCTTGCTCCAAGAAAGGACACTCAGCCCAGGACTGGATTCGATGTTCAGACACAGCAACAAGTGAGACATCCATGTGTGGTGTTTGCTCTCCATGTTGTGCAGTGTGCTGCTCCCCTCCCCCACCAGCATCAATCAGGTCTGGAGCACCTGGGAGCTCAGGTGAAACAGTCTCTCTGCAGGTGGCAGCCATCTTGCCTTTGGAGGGACTACTGGTCTCAGCAGGAACAGCAGCAACAATTTCCATCTGTGGGGTGCTTGGTGCAGGTTCATCCACATTCCCCTGATGGTCTGGAGACCTCTCTGCCAGGGACTTTTCCTCCAGGTTGGCTGAGGATTCCTCCACAGCAGGCTGCTTGCAGAGCTCCTCATCCGCAGTACTCACCGCAGCAGGTGGGGCAGACATGCTGGAAGCAGCCATGTTGGTGTACTGGGATCTCTCCACCAGTCTTGGCTTTGCTGCTCTGAACCTCCTCTGTCCATCCTCAGGGACTTCTGCAGGGTCATCAGTGAAGGCAAACTTGTCTGCTCTCAGGGGTGACTCCATGTGCTGGATGAACCTCAAGGTTCCATACTCACCCTCAACCCCCTGGCTGGTTGCCACTGGTGATTCCACAGCCTGACATGGGGGGAGAGACGCTGATGTAGATGGAGCCGGGTCATCCATTACCTGAGGCTGCTGATCCACAGAGCTCACTGATGTCTGGCTGGCAAATCTCCTCTCATTATCAAACTTTTCTTTAAATGCTCCACTTCTAGCTTTCAGCTTTTCTAATAATAAAGATTGTCTCTTTACTTTCTCCTCCATGTGCTGGAGCGCTGGCTTCATGCCCAATCTGTTCTTGCTCCAGGCCTGGCAGTATTTGGCTCTGAAGGATTTGTGTTCAGATTTTAACACAATAAGTTTCTCCTCAGCTCTTCCAATAGTCACCAATCTATCAGTAATCTTCTGCCTGAAGACATTGACATCCTCACCAGGGCTGGGACCCACAGTCAGGTCCTCCACCTCCTCCTCCTCACTAGGCCCGGTCTCATCAGGGGAATCCCTCCCAGGGCCTCCCCCTGGATCAGGCATGGTTCCTGGGCCAAGCTAGCAGGCAAGGCCCAGGCTTGAAAACGCTGGTTCTCAGGGAGAGCTCCTTCAGTGTGTCCTCCTCCTTCTCCCACTGACCTCCAATGTAAGGGACATTCTTCCCACTGATCACCAATGTAAGGAACATTCTTCCCACTGATCACCAATGTAAGGAGCATTCTTCCCACTGATCACTAATGTAAGGGACATTCTTCCCCCTGATCACCAATGTAAGGGGCATTCTTCCCACTGATCACCAATGTAAGGGGCATTCTTCCCACTGACCACCAATGTAAGGGGCATTCTTCCCACTGATCACCAATGTAAGGGACATTCTTCCCACTGACCACCAATGTAAGGGGCATTCTTCCCACTGATCACCAATGTAAGGAGCATTCTTCCCACTGACCCCCCATGGAAGGAGCATTCTTCCCACTGACCACCAATGTAAGGACAATTCTTCCCACTGATCACCAATGTAAGGGACATTCTTCTCATTGACCACCAATGTAAGGGACATTCTTCCCACTGACCACCAATGTAAGGAACATTCTTCCCACTGATCACCAATGTAAGGGACATTCTTCTCATTGACCACCAATGTAAGGGGCATTCTTCCCACTGACCACCAATGTAAGGGGCATTCTTCCCACTGATCACCAATGTAAGAGGTATTCTTCTCATTGACCTCCAATGTAAGGAGCATTCTTCCCACTGATCACCAATGTAAGGAGCATTCTTCCCCCTGATCAGCAATGTAAGGGGCATTCTTCCCACTGATCACCAATGTAAGGAGCATTCTTCCCCCTAATCAGCAATGTAAGGGACATTCTTCCCACTGATCACCAATGTAAGGGACATTCTTCACACTGATCACCAATGTAAGAGGTATTCTTCTCATTGACCTCCAATGTAAGGAGCATTCTTCCCACTGACTTACAAAGTGAAAAACATGATTCCCTCTGACCACCAATATAGCAATCTCCCCAGAAACCATCAATGTAAGGGGCATTCTTCTCTCTGCACACCAATATAAGGAGCATTCTTCTTGCTAACAACAATGTAAGGCACATTCTCCCCACTGACCACAATATAAAGGACAAACTTACAACTGATCAACGATGAACTGATTCGAAAAAGTGTTCCCTGAGACCTAAAAATTACTCCAAGGGGTTATTTGCCATAAAAAGGTTGAGAAAGGCTGGCCTTGAGTTCAGTTGTAAAGATGCAAAGCTGAAGTTTAGGTATGGCAATGTGTACATAGTTACAATAATCCAGCTTGTAGGTATATGTATGTCTCAAACCTGTGGGAACCATTTGGAACAGCTGTCTCCAAAGTGCAGCCCAGGGGCTGGCTGTGATCCTTTTCTTGCCTTTATCTGGCCCTTGAGGCACCATTCCATCCATTGACACCAATGATGGGGTGCTATTTCTCCCACAGACACTAATGATAGCGCACTATTTGTCCCCAAAATACCAACAATGGAGCACCATTCCTCCAATTGACACATCAATGGGGACTATTCCTCCCATTAAGGACAATGAGGAGGTATATTTTACTCCCACTGATGCCAGGGTGTTTACAAATCCCACTGGCCACAGTCTGACTCCCCTAAAGCTTTAAGGACAGTTAACTGGCCCTTTGTGTAGTAGGTTTGGAGAGCCCCTCTTTGGTAACTGGAAATCACTGTAGTGGGCACATACATACATACATACTTACATTGGTTCAAGTTGGTCTAATGCAACTACTGTATGTAAATGCGCCATACCTGGAATTCAGATATACAGAAGGGTGGATAAGGGCTTGCATTGTGGTCCAATGATGACTTTGAGATTTGAGCGCAGAGTAGCTCAAACACTTGGGGTTGAAAGCAAGAGTTTTACCTGTTTTGCCTCCAATACAAGCGCAACACCATTGGACAAACTGTGCTCAGGGAATCACAACACAAATCAGGTCAAACGCAGCCTCAGAAATGGCATCAACCCTGTACCATTGAGGCAAATGGGGATCTGACAACCTGCCTTTTGAGGTGGGTTTTTCAACATAAGCCAAATGACCAACTCACGTAACCAACTCATGTGTACACAAGCCCAAAACCTGCCTGAATTTTTTTTTGTACTTTTTTTCAATTGCCGAAAGACAATTTTACTTTGTGGGATTGTATCCCAACTGTGAGCCAATTTGCATTGATCCCAATGGGTGAGTTTGACAGGTGTTGTTGCCTGTCAAACTTTGCAACCCGAGTTAAAAATGCTGTGGGCACGAAGCAGAGCATTTTTGGCACAGCATGTGCACAGTCCTATCAGACTGTAATGCCAGAATTTCCCAGGTGAGAACTCATGCAGGACCACTATGTAAGGTAGGACAGGTAAGAAGCATATTCACCTACTTTCACATGTCACTCCTTCGCCAGCTGGATGAGTAAGATCTCGCGCTCCCCTACTAGTGACACCCTGACAATGAGGGATTGATGCCTCGCCCATCTGGCCAGCGGGGAACCAACACAAGTAGGTGAGCATTTTGTATGCAGTTTTTCCAAACCTAGTAGGGCTGCTAGTGTAACATGAGTAATAGGTTATCTAGCGAGCGCTACCTAGAAAAAAATATATTTAAATTAATAATATATCAAGAGAGCAGCTAGAACACCAAAAAAAGGTAACCAATACACCTTCCAGGAAAATATGTAGAAAATATAGGTGCAGCGCTATAAATAGTATGAACAAATAATACCATATATAGAACATTAATCAACATGCAATAGCGTAGTGATTATATTAATACTTCAAAGCAAGTGATATAATGTCCAAATGGGAAGACGTGTGATATGGAGATCTTGTAGAGTCCCTGTTTAAGGTGGGAATATGTGATCCAGAGGTGGTAGATAATGAATAGAATGCGCACTCACCAGAAGTGCGTATTGAATACGCATTAGGAAAATCTCCTGTCTCATCAAGCACGTGAAGGCTCTTTTGTATTCAGAACAGGCTGCATTCACTATCAACATCTGGTCACCAAAAAAACAGGATCCTGGGGTTCATCTTTCGTTATTCATTCACAGCATCACGGAGTCACCTTTAGGGGCAGGCACTGCAGAGGATGGCGCTCACAGAGAGAGCCCAATAAGGGACATCACATAGTGTGATATTGGTTGATGAACGTTTATTGATGTATAAAATCAAAATACAGAAGAGCCTTCACGTGCTTGATGAGACAGGAGATTTTCCAAATGCGTATTTAATACGCACTTCTGGTGAGTGCGCATTCTATTCATTATCTACCACCTCTGGATCACATATTCCCACCTTAACCACTTCCCGACCGGCCGTTGCATATAAACGGCTGGACGGTGGCAGTGCAGGGTCAGGTGGCCGTTTATAAACGGCCTCCCCGCACCCTGCTTGTGCGCGCTCCCTCGGAGCGCGCAGCACCGCGATCCGGTGCCCGCTGTGTCCTCTGGACACAGTGAAACATCGATCGTCGGACGGGACCTCTGTACGAGGTCCCGATCATGTGATCACTAATTGGCCAATCAGTGATCACATGCAAAGTAGTAAGCAAGATGTCATTTGTGCCATCATTGCTTACTACGTGTGAAATCTGTGAATGATCACAGAGGTCACATGGTACAGGGTCATTCACAACAGCCTTGTACCATGTGACAAGCTGTGACCAATCACAGCTCACTCAGTACTTCTCAATGAGTACAAGAATGCACACAGAGAGAAAGAGAAATGATTGCTATTACATCCTATATGGGTGTAAAAGCAATCAGTGTAAAAAAAAAAAAAAAAATCTTCATCACCCCCCACAAGTAGTACAGTGTCACTATGGTGACACTGTACTGCTAGGGTGACAGTATGTAAAAAAAAAAAAAATAATATTATAAAAAAATTAAATAAAAATATAAAAAAAATGTTTAAAAATCATAATGTTTGGTTATAAACTAATTTGGATTTTCATTTTTTTACTAAAAAGATAACGGAATAAATTTTGGCAAAGATTTATGATGAAATATTATTTATTTGCAAAATTTTATTAAAAAAAACACTTTTTAAAAAATTTTTTGGACTTTTTCATTTACATAGCAAAAAAAATAAAAATCCCAGCGGAGAATAAATACCACCAAAATAAAGCTTTATCTGTCTCAAAAAAATGGTAAAAAATTCATTTGGGTACAGTGTTGCATGACCGCGCAATTGTCATTCAAAGTGTGATAGCGCTGAAAGCTGAAAATTGCCCTGGTCAGGAAGGGGGTGAAAGTGTCCGGTCTGGAAGTGGTTAAACAGGGACTCTACAAGATCTCCATATCACACATCTTCTCATGTGGACGTTATATCACTTGCTTTGAATTATTAATATAATCACTACGCTATTGCATGTTGATTAATGTTCTATATATGGTATTATATGTTCATACTATTTATAGCGCTGCACCTATATTTTCTAGTGTAACATGGGTCTTACAATGGCAATGTGTGGATTCTTCCATTCACCATCATACCAACTAATACCACTGTATATAATCTGTCACCGGCTATCAGGCTAGCTAATGTTACTGTATAGAATCTGTCACCAACTGTCACAGCGACTGATGTTGCTGTGTAGAAGAAATTCCCACAAGCTGTCACAGTATAAAATCCATCGCAAATGATGACATTGAGTAAGGTCACTGTATACAATCCTACGCCGACTATCACTTATCTGTCACCAGCTGTCACAGTGACTTATATCACTATACAACATTTCCCACAGACTGTCACACTGACTGATGTCACCGTATATAATCTAATACAAAAATTCCTTAACACGCTCCCCAGCTGGTCAACAAAAAATGACAACTAAACTGTTTCAGTCTTGTAGGTTAAAAATGGTAGCCCTTTCATCCTTAAATTTATGCATTGCACCAGAATCCCAACATTGCCTAAAGTGGACCTTCCTTGTCACATGGAAGGTCTGCTTCTTTGCCAGTCCCCTGTCCACCCAAGGCAAGTGGCTTTGTAAACAAAGAGTTTGCCTCCCCAAAAAAATACTTACATCGGCACTGGCTTCTACCGCTTCAGAGAGGCAGAGGTGATGTCCCCATTCCTCCCGATAGAACCGGAAGCACAAAAATCTCCAGTCCGTTGCAAGAATGCATTTCTGCAAGGGTTCGACAACCCAACTCGACTGATAGGCACAGTAGATGTGAAAAAGTAGATGTGAGGTGCTGGACTTTAAACTTTAATTTCGTCAATCAAAAGGTATTGGTTGGGCTTGATTACAGGCAACCCTCCAAGAGGCAATGGCCTCTTCAATTGAGAAATCCAATTGAAATTGGATTTCTCAATCAAAAGGTATTGGTTGGACTTGATGACCGACAACCCTCCAAGAGGCAATGGCCTCTTCAATTGAGAAATCCAATTTATATTGGATTTCTCAATCAATAGGTATTGGTTTGGCTTGATGACAGGCAACCCTCCAAGAAGCAATGGCCTCCTCAACTGAAAAATCCAAATGAAATTGGATTTCTCAATCAAAAGGTATTGGTTTGGCTTGATGACAGGCAACCCTCCAAGAAGCAATGGCCTCCTCAACTGAAAAATCCAAATGAAATTGGATTTCTCAATCAAAAGGTATTGGTTGGGCTTGATGACCAGCAACCCTCCAAGAGGCAATGGCTTCCTCAACTGAGAAATCCAACTGAAATTGGATTTCTCAATCAAAATATATTGGTTGGGCTTGATGACTGGCAACCCTCCAAGAGGCAATGGCCTCCTCAACTGAGAAATCCAATTGAAATTAAATCAAGAAAAAGAGTGCTCCAAATAGTCATCTTTACTACTGGAGGGGCTGCCTAAAAATTTGACTTGTATATTAGAGCAGATTTGTGGAAAAATCAGTCAGTCACAGTTGTACAACCTCCAGGTTAACAAAAAAGATTAAGGAAAGGTAATTAAATTTAACATTAAAGTGGTTCTAAAAGCTCAAATTTCTTTTACCTTCATGAATTTTATTCTGTGTGCAATAAATAAATTATATGATACGCATAGATATACGTGCACAACAATCAATCCCCCTTAAAACCACACTTGAGGGATCCAAATAAATAATTATATGTGCAACACGTGAATTCCCTCTTCTTGGGAACATAAACAGTGCAAACGGTGTTAAGTGTCATACAACACACAACAAATATGTGAATAACACTAATAAATATCCAGAGCCAACAGCAAACAAATAAATAGTCATGAACAAAAATCCCAAAACAACAACACATAGGATAGTGCTCCAACTCCACTCTCATGCAAGTAGTGATGTGTAGGTGATCGATAGGTGACTATCCTTCAGTGGCCAAAATGCCCCCCCACCTCCTTACATAGACCCCTAAGGGCCAGCTCGCTTTAGGGATCACACCGATCCTAATAAGGACAGACTCCTCACAGGCTTCCCCTCAGTGATGGTATACGTCCTTCAATCCCAAGCCTCCACACAGCTACCAGCAAGCATCTCCCAGGATCATAATGAAACAAAAAAGATCCTCCATAGTGCAAACTGTTTAATCCAGCATAAATAAATAAATATAAAATGCCCACTCACATTGTATACTCTACATAATCGCTTTTCTACCACATGCTAAGAGTGTACTGCATGGGTATCTGGACATGTGTTCCAATATGGGCCCCACGCCGGAAATGACATCACCACGTAACCGGAAGTCCCTCCCCACGTACCGACGCGTTGCATCACGCTTACCACGTGACTTCCTCAGAGTCCCTGAGCCCTGAGGAAGTCACGTATATACCTGACCCTGAAGAAGTCATGTGGTAAGCGTGACACAACACATCGGTACGCGGGGAGGGACTTCCGGTTACGCGGTGACGTCATTTCCGGCATGGGGGCCATATTGGAACACCTTTCCAGATACCCGTACAGTACACCCTTAGCATGTGGTAGAAAAGCGATTATGTAAAGTATACAATGTGAGTGGGCATTTTATATTTATTTATTTATGCTGGATTAAACAGTTTGCACTATGGAGGATCTTTTTTGTTTCATTATGATCCTGGGAGATGCTTGCTGGTAGCTGTGTGGAGGCTTGAGATTGAAGGACATATACCATCACTGAGGGGAAGCCTGTGAGGAGTCTGTCCTTATTAGGATCGGTGTGATCCCTAAAGCGAGCTGGCCCTTAGGGGTCTATGTAAGGAGGTGAGGGGGCATTTTGGCCACTGAAGGATATTCACCTATCGATCACCTACACATCACTACTTGCATGAGAGTGGAGTTGGAGCACTATCCTATGTGTTGTTGTTTTGGGATTTTTGTTCATGACTATTTATTTGTTTGCTGTTGGCTCTGGATATTTATTAGTGCTATTCACATATTTGTTGTGTGTTGTATGACACTTAACACTGTTTGCACTGTTTATGTTCCCAAGAAGAGGGAATTCAAGTGTTGCACATATAATTATTTATTTGGATCCCTCAAGTGTGGTTTTAAGGGGGATTGATTGTTGTGCACGTACAGTATGTATATACATACATACATACACACATACATACACACTTATTGACTCTCTCCCTCTCTCATTGGGGGGGGGGGGCACAAAATTTTTGTGTTGCCTAGGGCAGCACAAAGTCTAAATACATCACTGGCTACACTGTGTTATTTATTGTGACTTACACTTATCAGGTATAAGGTTAGTGTTAGCAGCTTTAGGATTAGGGCTCCATTTAAGCGCAGGAGGATCTTTTTTATATTCTGTGTGCGGCGCCCCCCCAAATCCTTACCCCTTCGATCCAGCAATGTTCACAATACCCTCAGCTATCCCTCCTCATTGACTGAGACAACAGTGGGAACCCATTCCATTAGTTCCCATTGCTATCAATCACAGCCAGTGAGCTAAGGGGGGAGAGAGCAGGGGGCGGGGCAGAGCCATGGCCCTACGTGTCTTATGGATGCATAGATCAGCAGTTCAGGAGCGAGCATGTGGTGGTGCCCCCAGGGCAAGCAGCTTTTACCTGGGGGCTCTGCTCAAGGGGGATAAGCCAGAGCACCAGCGTGAGATTTGAAAAGGGGAGGATTGGGGAAGCTCACTTCACAGAGCAGGCAAGTATGACATGTTTGTTATTTTATTTTTTTTTAAAAAGTAAGCTTTAGTATCACTTTAAATTACAATATGGCTTGTGTAGCAATTGTATATTCTATATATTTTCGTTTATCCTTTAGAATAGCTGAAGACCAACAATGTGTGTCTGTTCTAAATTCAGGAAAACAAAAATCTTGCAAAAAGTAAAAAGGTGTGCAAGCTTTAAGACACGCACTGGGGGACTTGATCTGTCTTGAGTCATGTTGATGTGGTTAGGTTCCTTTCCAATGAAGGGTACTGTTACTGGGTACAGCACACAAAGACATTTTAGGCAATTGTACACCCCCAACCTTGTGGTAACAGTTTGGTGAAGGCCCTTTTCTGTTCTAGCATGACTGTGCTCAGTGGTGTATCTAGGTTTTGTGCTGCCCTAGGCAACACAAAAATGGTCTGCCCCAATATTTCCCACGGAGAGAGCCTAACACTGACCAACAACCCCCCAAAGGAGAGAGCCCGACACTGACCAATATCCCCCCCCCCACTGTGGAGAGAGCATAACACCAACCAGCAACCCACCCCCCCGAAGGAGAGATCTTGACACCAACCAACACCACCTCCCTGGCCAAGAGAGCCTTCCACCACCGCCGCCTCCCCCATACACCCGCTGCCACCCCTCCCATCTCTGGCAAGAGAGAGAAAGAAACTCACAGACACTCACCTTCACAGCTCTGGTCATCCCCGGGACAAAGATTCTGGCTCTGCATACCCCGTCAAGTAGCCCGCAAGCTCTCATAGATCCTACATGGTCCCCATGCAGCGTGTGTTCCTTCTTCTGGGGGGCAGCACTGCCCCCCTGAAAAATGCCGCCCTAGGCAAATGCCTTGTAAATACACCCTTGACCAGGGAGGACTGAAAACTCATGGGGCCCTCGGGCAATTGGGGATCATGGGGCCCCTTTGTTCTTGCCCACGCTCAAAACACACCGAACAAAGCCTATAAAAAGGTACCAGGGGCATTTTATGGGGCCCCCTACTGACCCCGGGCCCTCGGGTAGTGCCCAAGTGCTCGAATGGTCCGTCCGCCCCTGCCCATGACTGTGCTCCTGTGCACATAGCCAGCTCCATAAAGACATGGTTTGATGAATTTAGTGTGGAGGAACTCAATTGGTCTGCACTGATCCCTGACCTCAACCCTTCTGACCACCACTGAGTTGAAAAACCAACTGCAAGCCAAATCTTCACATTCAACATCAGTACCTGAGTTCACAAATATTCTTTATTCTGAATGGGCACAAATACCCAAAGACATGCTCAAAACATGTTGCGGAAAGTATGCTCAGAAGAGTGGAGGCTGTTATAGCCACAAAGGGGGGCAACTCCATACTAATGCCCATAGT
This sequence comes from Staurois parvus, assembly GCF_062004578.1. Taxonomy (NCBI): domain Eukaryota; kingdom Metazoa; phylum Chordata; class Amphibia; order Anura; family Ranidae; genus Staurois; species Staurois parvus. The sequence goes on along the minus strand of NW_028318579.1, from coordinate 2,920,692 downwards.
TTTGGAATGGGATTTCCAGAAAGCTGCCAGTTGTGATGGTTAGCTGCCCATAAACTTGGTCAGAGTACTGTATGTATTTTTTAAACTGTAAAAAGTTCCTTTTTAGGTCCATCTTGTCTGACGTTTATCAAATAATAAGCAATAACTTGTTGCATTACTTTTTATGGGCTAAAATCTAAATAATCTGTAAATAGATATTTTCTTGAGCAGAAAGCTTGAATTAACAGGTCCCCCCGGGGTGACGCCTGCAGCTGCTTTCTAGGCCATTATCATGGACCCCTCCTGTGCACTGTTGGTGGGGAGGGAAGAAAGGCGGCATATGCTGAATCACAAGCGCTGCTCTATTTAAATTGTACAGTACATTGTATGGTCATGTTTGTGGCTTGTAGCTCTTTATGTGTAAGCTTCGAGGATTAGGGTTCATGTACACTGCAGCTGATAAACTGACATTCAGGAGCTGTTCAGCGTTTTTTTCAGCAGCCCCCCATGGAGTACATATCGTCATTTACAGTCGTTTACAGGCAGTTGAGTTTACAATCCTTTTTTTGAACTTGCGTTCAGCAGTAGATTTTATCAGCGTTTCAAAGCAAAACGCTGGTAAAACCGGCTAAACGCGTCTAAATGCTGCAAATCGTGTTTATAAGCGTTTGTGTTTGAATTTTTTTTTAACTCTTCCAGTTCCCGATGCTGTCCAGAGCCTTTTTTCATCACGAAAAATGCATTCAAAGCGTTTTCAAGGTACTCAACTGGACAAAGCACTGAACACAGGATGTTGCTACTAAGCTCACAAATTGTAATGACCGATTCACACCTCAGACCTCTCCCACCCTTGGAAACAAAAGATATGTTAATCACCATTCACACCTCAAATTCCTCATGAGGACCCCCTGCCAGGTGGCATTAATGACTCCCTCCACCAGACACCTTTCCCACCCTTGGAAACAAAAGAAATGTTAATGAGCAACTCACACCTAAGCTAATCTCCACACGTACTGCTGTCTCTGCTTCTACTCTCTGTATTTCTCTAAAACAGTCTGAAATAGTTAATAATTTACCACTTTTCAGTGCATTCTGGGCATTTGGGAGCTTCTCCTGTGCTTATCTTTAAAAAACGCTTCTAAACGCAAACACGCATAAACACATTATGCAAACGCGACTAAACAGATTTTTTAAACCTTCGTTTTCCAGCAGTCAGTTTCCATCATTCAGAAGTGTCCCGTGTACATGGGGCCTAAAACAGCCTCTTCTAGCCGCTTCTCTTCTAGCATCAATACCTAAATTTACAAATACTCTCTTAGTTGGATGAGCACCAATTCACATAAATACACACCAAAATCTTGTGAAAAGCCTTCCCAGGAGAGTGGAGGATGTTATAGTTGGGGGAACTCCATACTAATGTCCATAGTTTTGGAACTGGATATCCAACAAGCTCATGTACAGTAGGTGAGATGGTTAGGTGTTAAAAAGCGTATTGTCATGAGGTTGAGGTTAGGATCCTGTGGTATTCTAACCTCAACCCTTTTAAAGTGATACTAAAGGTTTCTTTTTTTTTTTTGTAAAATAACAAATATGTTATACTTACCTGCGTGCAGTGGTTTTGCACAGATCTGCCCGAATCCTCCTGGATCCTCCTCTTCTCTGGTCCCCCCGCAGGCTCTCCTGGATTGCTATGGGGGCACCCGCTGCTCTGTGTGTCCAGTGTGTCCATTCACACATGGAACCGCGGCTTGTCCCTGCTCCCTCTCTCCTCATTGGCTGACTGGCTGTGATTGAGAGCAGCGGGAGCCAATGGCTCCTGCTTGCTGTCTCAGCCAATGAGGAGACAGAGACCCAAGGCTGTCATGCACATTGCTGGATCTTGATGGGTCACAGGTAAGTACTGAGGGGGGCAGGGAAGGTTTTTTATCTGCTTGCATAGAATTTACATAGTTAGTCTGGCTGAAAAAAAAACAAAAGTCCATCCAGTTCAACCATAGTATGAATGAAGGTAGAATGCATGAAGGTAGAAAACCTTGATCCTTTACAACCACTTTAAGTCTCTTTGAGATGCATTGGAATGCTAATTGTAAGCCAAGCCTTCTCATCCAATGTCAGTACCTGACTACGTACATCCATAGAGTGAATCGTTAATCACAAGCTGATGGCTGTAATAGCAGCCATCAGCTTGTGCTCCCATTGTTCAACTGGTTTCCGACCTCAAAGTAAAAGTGATGCAGTGGCTCTACAGCTACTGATCACTTTCACAGAGTGGAAAGTGCAATTTCCCCCGACCATCATGTGGTACCCAGTGCTCTCCCACTCTTAACGCAAGACCAGGACCACCACCACTGACTTCAGGATGGAGAGCGGTGGAAGACCCAGACACACCCATGCCTCAATCTCCTCTGTACTAAAAGAAACATCTATGATTTTGTCACTTCCGGGTTCAGATCCACCATTTCCTGGCTGGTACAGCCAGGGGACACATCCAACTGAGCAAACCTGTTCTCAGTTACATACTGGGAAAAACAGGGGATACATTGGGGTCTTAGTGACCCCTAATGACTCCATACGGAGTACCTCTTGCCTGCATAATACTAGCACATGGAGGTTTATTAACCGTTTGTGATGGCAATAAAGCAAAAATAAATAAATAAAAGAAAAAAAGTTAAAAAAACAACAAATTTATAATATAAAATGTATTTTAAAAATCTGCCTTAACCCCCACTGCCCCACACACATAAATGCAAATGCACACCCAGAGCGCACACACGTATGTGAACTGCAGTCGCACCACATGTGTGACATATCGCCGTGAACGGCAGAGGGAGAGCAATAATTCTAGCACAAGAACTCCTGGTTAACTCTAAATTAATGAGCTGTAAGAGCTTTTAAAGTGTCACCTATGAAGATTTTTGGATGCCGTCGTTTTTTGAAATATCACAGACACACACAATTTTAAGACTTGGTATGTTTGGTATCTATTTGCTCAACACAGCCCCAATCTTTTATATTTTACCAAAATAATATATTTTGTGCGTTTGCAAAAAAATTAATTTTAATATATTATTGTTTCCTGAAAATATGTGTTCAAATAAACAGTTGCTTAAATATCATGTGACATAAAAAAAATAGCAACTATCATCTTTTTATTCCTCAGGACCAAATTTTTATAATGTTTTGGGGATTTAAGTAATTTTATTGCCAAAAATGAACATTTCCACATCTGTGCAAAAAAGAGAAAAATTGCTCTAACGCCAAACTAGTTTAGTTAAATGAGCCCAAATTCCCACAAATGAACTCGAAAATGTTGTGAAAAGCCTTCACAGAAGAATGGAGGCTGTTATAGTTATTGCAGCTTCATATTTATGACCATGGCTTTGAAATGGGTTGTCCAACAAGCTCCTATAGATGTGATGGTCATGTGTTCAAAAACCAATTGCCACGCAAGGTATATTGCCAAATTGCATATTCTACCACCGCATGCATAAAAAACCTGGAAAATTCCTTTAAATAAATATATTAAAAAAATAAAATGACAAAGTAACATGTTACACGTCGTCACCTACCTTCTCTCCTCTGCTGCCTCTTTCTCCTCGCTCTCCTTGCAAACCCTCAAATAGAAACAAGAAGACACAGGATAGATTTCACTAAATGCTCTTTCCAATGGTTTTATGTCATGTATTTATAACGCTTGGACGGAATGTATATTCAGAGTCCCTACCACAATAACATGTACTAGCATGGGAGCCAATAAACCTAACAGCACATGTTAGCATTGTGGTAAGAAACCGCAATCACAGGAGATAAAATCAAAGTGTCCCTGGCAAGAACCAATCCAAGATGGTGGGATTGCCAAGTCACCCAACTAACCACTGAACCACCATACTGCTGGAGATAAGTAATTTTGTGAGAATGGATTTCATAAGGATGGCTATTTACAATGTACTGAATTTGGTATTCTTAGTTTTTAAGTAAAAAAAAAAAATTAAAAAAAATATATATACAGGTAAAACTCGAAAAATTAGAATATTGTGCAAAAGTTCATTTATTTCAGTAATGCAACTTAAAAGGTGAAACAAATATATGAGATAGACTCATTACATGCAAAGCAAGATAGTTCAAGCTGTGATTTGTCATCATTGTGATGATTATGGCTTACAGCTCTTGATGCACTGACTCCAGCCTCAGTCCACTCCTTGTGAAAGTCCCCAAGACTTTTGAATGGCCTTTTCCTGACAATCCTCTCCAGGCTGCGGTCATCCCTGCTGCTTGTGCACCTTTTTCTTCCACACTTTTCCCTTCCACATAACTTTCTATTAATGTGCTTTGATACAGCACTATGGGAACATCCAACTTCTTTTGCAATTACCTTTTGAGGCTTTCCCTCCTTATGGAGGGTGTCAATGATGGTTTTCTGTACAACTGTTAGGTCAACAGTCTTTCCCATGATTGTGATTCCTACTGAACCAGACTGAGAGACCATTTAAAGGCTCAGGAACCCTTTGCAGGTGTTATGGCTTAATTAGCTGATTGGAGTGGGACACTTTGAGCCGAGAATACTCCACCTTTTCACAATATTCTCATTTTCTGAGATTGTGGATTTGGGGTTTTCATGAGCTGTAAGCCATAATCATCACAATGATGACAAATCACGGCTTGAACTATCTTGCTTTGTATGTAATGAGTCTATCTCATATATTAGTTTCACCTTTTAAGTTGCATTACTGAAATAAATGAACTTTTGCACCATATTATAATTTTTCGAGTTTCACCTGTATATAGATAGATATTTTAATGCCATCTTGAAAAAATAAACACCAAGGTGCCATGTATATGTGGCACCCTCCATCATCGCCACATTTCAGTTTTCACTCTTTCTTTTCTCCTCATTCTTCTATTTCTTTCCTCCCATCTTTTACCTAACCCACCCTTCAGTTTTCACTCCTTCTCTTTATCTTATCCACCCTTCAGTTTTCACTCCTCTTTATCTTATTCTCATTCTTTTTCTTCCATCTCTTCCCGATTTTGATCTACTCCTTACTTATCCTCCCCTAACCTTCATTATCCTCATTCCCTGTGTAGCTTAGGTAGGGTTTTTTTGTGGTTAGTTAGAGGCTTGCTAGACGTCTGGGTATGAATCAGCCCGGGAGTGAGTCAGAAAGGTCACTTCAGGTTAGGCTGGGAGGGTCTACGGGTCTGGGCTTCTGGAGCCCTACCACTCTTCTAGAAACTTCTGGCACTTTCTGGATTAGTGGCGGAGAAGGGGAGGAGACCCAGATTTGCAAGTTTGAAGGAACCTGGCCAATCCCCAGCAGGAGGGCTGTCATGGATGGTGGCTAGGACAACCCATAAATGTGTGAGAGCCTGCTCAGCAGGAGAGTTGTAGTCGAGTGGAAGATGGAGTGAGGAAGGAGCTGCTGGCATGGAGCTTGGGAGGGGGGCCTTCCTACAGGCTGAAGGTGGACAGAAGGACCTCCACTGTCCCACAGTCTACTTGGGAGAGACAGTGTGTCAGCAGGGAAGGAGCCAGCCCAGCGTAAGGCCTGAAAGCAGCTGCAACCCATTAAGCTACAGGAAAAGGACAGTGTGAGTACTTCTACACCCCCTGTGCCGAAGAAGGAAAAAGGTGGTCAGGTGCAAGACCCAACTAGTTCTATCTGAGACTGCTTCATTTGTAGATCTTAGAATACCTTAAGGACACTCTCAAGACACTTTCAAGACAGCCAGGTGGATGAGAAGACTTTCATCTGGGATCTGAGGAGGTTCACCAAAGAAGACCAAGTGCTCCTTGCAAAGACTGTATGTTGCTGATTTTATCCTTTTTACTAAGAAGTTGCCCTCCAAAGTTGTACAGTTCCATGAAGCATCCCATATACCCCTAGATCCCATCCAAGTTGTTAACCCCTAATAAAACAGCAAAAACCAAGCTCAAGGACTGTTTTACTGACTTTGGATGAAAGTGTGGAAAATGCATGTTGCCTCACTGTGCAGAGCTTAGGGGGACCCAAAAACTCAGCAGCCCTCAAGAAGGTATTTCTCTACCTGTGTTGTCAATGCCCTACCTTTTCCAAAGTGCCTCTATCCATAGTGCAGTGATGAAGATTCCTTCCTCCTATAACCCCTCCCAGTGCTCACAGTTGACCTCACTCTCAGATATATACGCCATGCAAACCTTATGCATGTCTGAAGGACATTGTATTCCATCTTTGACCAGTTGCCTGGATGACTCCTCCTCGATGTAGTTAAGATTAGGTTACCATCTCCATACATTCTTCATGCGTGCTATACTTCTATAGTACAATTACGGCCTCCCAATAAAATATATTTAATTATATTAATATCTGCACTAAAAGTTTTCTCTTACTCCCCCCTTCATGCAAAGTACCACAAATGCCTGTCAATTAAGTCCTGACCAGTTCAGCTCTGTGAACTACAGAACACCTCCCTGTCTCCTCATTGCCATAACATAGTAAGGAGTCCTAACAAACTTCCTGTCCAAAGCTGACAACTCTGCTCCTTCATAGATACAGTATTAGGTGTGACCAGGTGCTGATTAACAAGCTACAGGCATGTGATTTATCAGTGAAAATGCTGATAGCCGTGCCACTGCAACATGCACCCCACGGTAGTGCAGGCAGGACCAGCCTACATAAGGGTGACATCTCTGCTCTGAATTCAGGAACAATGCAGCATAATTGCCACCCATCACAGGAAGCATGTTAGGACACCTCACTATGTTTTGGAAATGAGGAGACAGGGAGGTGTTCTGTCATTCACAGAGCTGAACATGGTTTGAGATAACATTGCAGAGTGCACAGGAAGATGACTGTGATTTCTAGGAGGGTCGACTGGTATTTTTTTTTTTCGTGCACTTTCAAAAAATTTAACAAACTGCTTTAAATTTTATATATATATATATATATATATATATATATATATATATATATACACACACAGGTGTATCTCAGTTTACGAATTTTATTATCTGCAGGACTTTTCGTAATGCAAAACATTATTACACCGAAATGTGGTTTCCCATAGGAATGCACTGAAAACCAATTAATCCGTTCTGGAGGTCAGAAAAAAGTCTTTTATCTGTTCAAAACTCTTTATAAAGTGCACTTTAAAGGCATAAATACTATACAGGGACATGATTAAAAAATTAATTTGTAAATGCATTGAAAACCAATTAATCCGTTTCGGAGGTCAGAAAAAAAGAAAAAAAAGTCTTATCTGTTCAAAACACTTTATAAAGTGCACTTTAAAGGCATAAAGAGACATGATTAAAAAAAAAAATCGTAAATGCAATGAAAACCAATTAATCCGTTCCGGAAGTAAAAAAAAAGTCAAAAAATAGTTTTATCTGTTCAAGACTCTATATAAAGTACACTTTAAAGGCATAAAGGAACATGACTAAAAAAAAAAAATTGTAAATGCATTGAAAACCAATTAATCAGTTCCAGAGGTCAGAAAAAAAAAAGTTTTATCTATTAAAAACTCTTTATAAAGTGCACTTTAAAGGCATAAATACTGTACAGGGACGTGATTAAAAATTAATTCGGAAATGCATTGAAAACCAATTAATCCATTCGTATTGCGAAAAAAATTTGTAAACTGAGGCATTATTGTCAATGGATTTAAATTCGTAAACCGAAAATTACATTAACCGAGGCGTTTGGAAACCGAGGTACGCCTGTATATATATATATATATATGTATATATATATATATATATATATATATATATATATATATAGGATAAACTGTTTGTTAGAGGTCATAATGTGGTATTTTACGTGTATAATTCAATTTCAGGGGCACCATTGCGGTGGACCACATGGCTGGTTCATTGTGAGGCTTGCTGGTATTCAGGATAGAGTATCTTTACAGGGATCTTCCTGCTGATTCTATGGACCCTATCTACCCTTTTGGCTTGCCATAGGATAATGTTTGGGCATTGTTGATGATGTGGATTGCCTTTTATAAAACATGGTATCACCCTATCTCTTACCCCTTATACTGATGTTTGCCTCATATTACCAGTGATGTCAGTCTGTTGGTTATTAGTGATTGACTTGGATTATACATTTAACCAAAAGCTTGGATCCTGAGGAGGCGATAGTCTCACAAGACACGTTGATCCAATACACCTCTTTGGAATTGCCTTCTTCAGTCTATTGTATCAGATCTTTATGGCCAATAAAAAATAATCTGTGCGTGTAATGCACATTTTAAGTGTCTTTAACACTTTTCCGCCCGGCCTAGATTGTCGTCTGAGCATCATATGACGTCCTCTCAGAAGGCGCAACTCACGCGGCCGCGGGGCCACATAACGGGGCGATCTATCACCAGCCAGTGTCATGTGATCGCTGTGACCAATCACCGCAGATCACATGACAATTGTAAACAATAGATGGCTTCCTTTCATGCCATCTATTGTATACAATTGTGTTGTTGGCTGTAATTGGTTGCAGTGATCACATGGTACAGACAGGGCCAATCACAGCCCATCTGTACCATGTGATTAGCTTTTGCCAATCACAGCTAATCACAACAAAAGACGCTGAATGAATCAGTTTCATTCAATAAAAATGTGTTGTAATAAAATCACGTTTTGTATACTTGTTATATTTGTCAATATGCGTTCCTTTTAAAGCACATTCAAAGTCCCTATTTACCTCCTCTAGCCCTATTTGTGGCACTTTGAGGTAGGAGTGAAAGTATTAATATTTAGAGAGGGATGGTGCTACGGAGGGATGGTTTTGGCGATGGTTTTACCCTTGCTGAGAAATAAACTATTTCAACAATCAAACAATACATTAGAACTTACAGGGGCGCCCAGTGGTCCCGCAGTTCCTGGTGGTCCTCTGGGTCCCTCTAGTCCCTATAATAAAACACAACAACATATTAACACAGCCATAAATTTTACAAGACAATAAAGATGTTGTCCATAATCAGACATAAAATGTGTTTAAAAGTAGTTTGGGCCTCAGATGTATTTTATTTCCAGGGTTTAGGTCTGTTTGATAAATAGTTGAGGTGAACAACAACAATAATGCAAAAAGTTTAAAAATAATTTCTAAAAATGACCCTGCTCTTGCCTCCAGTGTTCCCCCACATGGAAGAAAAATATATTTGACATATATTTTAAAAATATTCTTCCCAAATATATTGCCATATATTTGAAATGCTACAATTTTGCAATTTTGGCCATATTCAATATATTTAAAAATATATTTCAATAAATAAATATATATATATATTTTTTTTTTATTTATGCAGTACATATACATATATATATATATATATATATATATATATATATAGCATGTTGAAATGTGTTTTTGTTACAAAATATATGAAAAATATTTTTAAAAATAAATTTCAAATATACTGTATGTCTTTAAAAATACAAATCTACATTTTTGGAATGCATTTACAAATATATATATATATATATATATATATATAAACTATATGTTAAAATTACTTTTTTATATGTTAAAAGAATATATTTAAAAAATATATATTTCTAAAAATATATATTTTTAAAATATATTCTTCACTTTTTTTAACATATGAACAAGTCATTTCAACATATATATTGACATATATTTGTAAATGCATTCCAAAAATGTAGATTTGTATTTTTAAAGACATACAGTATATTTGAAATGTATTTTTAAAAATATTTTTTATATTTTTTGTAATAAAAACGCATTTCAACATATATATATATATATATATATATATATATATATCATTTTTTTTTTTTTCAAATATATACTGAATATGGCCAAAATTGTAACATTTTAAATATATGGCAATATATTTGGGAAGAATATTTTTTAAATATATTTCAAATTTTTTTTCTTCCATATGGGTCTCCACGTCTAAAGGCCTAGGCACCTGAACAAGTGTTTGCTGAAGCAAAGAATCAGAGTTCAGATTGGCCATTTGTCCACTTTAGCAAAGACCATGTGACCAAATGTCAGACACGCTGGCTGCACAAAAGCTTATAACTACATTTTGGCCAAGAAAGGTAAGTACTTCAGTCTATTTCTCTTTTTTATCAATCCCAGGCTATGTGGCTCCAGGTTATTATTTGGTTACAGGTCTTCTTTCATATTTTTTAACACCTCCTTGATCCATGATGAAATAACGATTGTGTATAGTGGAATTTGCTCATTAATTAAAGCATAAATCCAAAACAGCATTACACTTCTCATTTAATATAAAATCCTCTGTTGTAAGCCACAGACTGGAAATTTCCTCCATCCAAAGCGCAGATTGGCAGAGCTTCTCAATTGACCTTTTCAGAGAAGGGTACAATCTCAGAACACAAAATTATTCCATTTTCTAAAAATGTATTGTATTACTTTAATGTGTGTCCTTAGGATTGGTTCTCATTATTTTTAATGTGTGTAATTTCATTCGTAAAGAAGAAAATGTTGGGAAATACAAGTGCTATTCATATATTATAGTGTACAAGATGTGTCTTGTTCCAAGATAATGTGCTGACCCACATTCTGAGGTCGTTGGAGGACACAAGAGGCTAAATACTGGCCATAGGATGGCTGGAGTGCAGGAACAATGCAAAACCAAAAAGTAAAGACCTGTTTTCAAGACTGCAATGGACTGTGGTAATTACTGTATAGACTTTATTGGAACTATAAATGATATAAAAAAAATATAATAAAATAATTGTCCTTGTTTAGGTCTTTATTACCCACCATGGTAAGAGACACCCATTCCCATTAAAACCTAAATCTGTTCCCTCTCCACAAAATGTATATGCTATTTGAAAATCATTGCTAAATAAAACCCAACAAATCACCCGTGCTCTTGTGCTGAAATCCTGCTACAAAAATGATACTATAAAATTTATGATAGAAAAAAATTATATATAAAGTGTTGCTGCTGCTCAAGTGATATACACTAATAATACTCCAAACTTATGAGACCACAGTGCATCACAAAATTGTTCAATTAGTGTACATAAGATGTGAGTTTATTCAAATAGTGTTTCATATCTTCCAATCAATCTTCCAATAAACAAATCTTCCTTAACAGTGCCTTGGTGCTCAAACAGTTCCAGAAAAAAAAAAAAAAGTGCTCGGTGACCCCAGCCACTATTCACACCTCACTCACCAGATAGGTTGGACTTTTTTTGTGTACAAGAGTCAAAGAATCAAGATTTTTTTCTGGTGAGGTATGCTCTTGGGTACTTCAAGGGCTCTTTCACAGTGTATCTGTATCTGCAACCAATCTGTGTAAAACTGAGCTTACCGACAAATCCCGTTTGTATGGGGATTCTGATGGAGGCTGGAGCGCTGATCCCTTGAAGAAGAGGATTTTCTAAGCTTGGACTTCCACAGATGATGGTCATTACAATAATTGTCTACATTTAGGAAATCCTTGCAAATAGGGATTGGAGCATGTGACATGCTCCAATCAGAGGTGTATTTACCACAAGGCAAACAAGGCATTTGCCTATGGTGGCATTTTTCAGGGGGGGGGGCAGCACCACTCCCTGGAAGAAGGGACAGAACAAGGGACCCATGCATGGGGACCAGGTGGGATCCAAGAGAGCCTGCGGGCTGCTTGATGGTGTATGAAGAGCCTCAGAGACTCTCATTCCAGGGGATGTCTGGAGCTGTGAAGGTGAGTGTCTTTTTCTCTCTCGCTGGGGAGTGGGATGGCCGGGTGTATGGAAGGTGGTGGTAATGGAAGGCTTTCTCGAGTGGGGGGGGTCAGGGGTGGAGGCGGAGGTGGTGTTGGTTGGTGTCAGGCTCTCTCCGTGGGAGGGGGGGGATGTTTTTTGCGTTGCCTAGGGCAGCACAAAACCTAAATACACCACTGGCTCCAATGCTTAAGGAACATTTGTTTATTGGAAGATTGATTGGAAGATATGAGCATCTTATGTACATTATTGAACAATTTTGTGATGCGCTGTGGTCTCATAAGTTTGGAGTATTTGAAAATCATTGATATCTTCTAAATGGAAGATTTGACCTCTACCTTACATAATAAAAAGGACAAATTCAGAGGCCCTGGCTGTACTTCAAAACCACAGAACCCTACCTGCAGGTAACAGCCCAAATACTCTAAACTAGGATGAATACAACAGGGTATCTCATTTTCACCTCTATGACCTCCTGCTAGAGCTTTATTTCTTCATTGAGAGCCATCTCCCCTTCCCCACTTTCCTGATATATTTTCTGCGAGAGACAACCCTACCCTGCCACCCCATCCTTCAACTTTCCTAGATCTGGGATGCGTTACTCATCTAAACAGGTTGGCTGGTTAAATGAAACATGAAGCAAGCCTTTCTTCTACGACCCTAACCATTTCTCAAAAATTCAAAATGGTCACTAACAAGTTGTACTGTGTTAACTAATGTTTAGATTATTACATAATCGCTAAAGACAACTTTGAAGCTGAAATGTTCTTAGAGTATAATTGTAACTATTGAATGGTTTTTGACATCACAAATAAAGAATCTGATAAAAAAAATCCAAATCCCCTTGCATTCTAGGCCACATAGGTTCACATATAACTCGTAATCATTCCCAGTATTCAAAGATGTGTAAACCAGTCCCTCTAGGCCAGTGGTTCCCAACCTCAGTCCTCAAGTACCCCTAACAGGCCAAGTTGTGAGAATTATCCTTAGATACAGTGGTGAAAATAATTATTTGATCCACTGCAGATTTTGTAAGTTTGCCCACTTACAAAGAAATGAAGGGTCTATAATTTTTATAATACGTGTATTTAAAATGATAGAGACAGAATATCAAAATCCAGAACAAACACAATACAAATGTTATAAATTCAGTTGCAGTTCAGTGAGTAAAATATGTATTTGATCCCCTACCAACCAATAATAATTCTGGCTTCCACAGACTGGCTATGTGCTCATGTGGCACACAGATTAGTCCTGTCAATTTAAGAAGGTGCTCCTAACAACTTGTAATGTGTATAAAAGACACCTGTCCACAGAATATCTTTCTTCCATTCAAACCTCCCCACCATGGGCAGGACCAAAGAGCTGTCAAAGGATGTCAGGGAAAAGATTGTAGACCTGCACAAGGCTGGAGTGGGCTACAAGACCATCATCAAGAAGCTTGGTGAGAAGGAGACAACTGTTGGAGCGATTGTTCACAAATGGAAGAAATACAAAATAACCATCAATCGCCTTCGGTCTGGAGCTCCATGCAAGAGTTTGCCTCATAGGGTTAGGATGATCATGAGAAAAATGAGGGATAAATGATTCGGGGAAGAATTTGGAGAAAGTGCTGTGGTCAGATGAGACCAAAATTGAGCTCTTTGGCATTAACTTGACTCGCCGTGTTTGGAGGAAGAAAAATATTGACTATGACCCTAAGAACACCATCCCTACAGTCAAGCATGGAGGTGGAAACATTTTGCTTGGGCTGCTTCTCTGCTAAAGGTACAGGCTGACTTTGCCACATTGAGGGCTCAATGGACGGAGCCATGTATTGTAAAATCTTGGATGAGAACCTTCTTCTTCTTCTACGGACAGAGCTGAAACTTCGAGTTGCCAAACGACAGCCAAGAAACCTTAAGGATTTACAGAAGATCTGTAAATAAGAGTGGACCAAAAACCCTCCTGAGATGTGTGTAAACCTGGTAACCAACTACAAGAAACGTCTTACTTCTGTGTTTGCCAACAAGGGTTTCTCTACCAAGTACTAAGGCATGTTATGCTTGGGGATCAAATACTTATTTTACTCACTGAACTGCAACTCAATTTATAACATTTGTATTGTGTTTTTTCTGGATTTTTGGTTGATATTTTGTCTCTATCATTTCAAATACATCTATGATAAAAATTATAGACCCTTCATTTCTTTGTAGTTGGGCAAACTCTGCAGGAGATCAAATAATTATTCCCTACTGTAGCTGTCATAAATACCAAGCCATTGGCATTAATTTAAATCACCTGTACAAGGTGAAGGAAATCATGACATGCAAGTGTACGATCCAACTGCACATGTTCCTGCATTAAAAATGGCTGTGTGTATAAGTGGGCGCTGCAGCGACCATCGGATGGAACCCAACAGAATCAGCAAAGGAGTTACAGCAAGGCAATGTTTCGGAGTCTCGTAGGACCCCCTTCATCAGGCATATCACAGGTGATCCTCAGTGTGCTGGTGACATTCTCCCTTGGAAATCATGATATGACTAATTTATTGGGGATACTCGAGGACAGAGCTTGGGAACCACTGCTCTAGAGGACAATATAGCAGCATGCACTGTCCAAAGTAAAGAGGGCAACTGATAAGTTCCTATTAAATGAACAAATGTGGGCTTTCCATACAGAAGTGTTCAAGAGGCAAACAATGGACATCAGTGGCAGTTCTCCAATATTAAAGTCAAGGAAATTATTGTTCTCTAGAAAACATAAAATTGGGTGTTTTCAAAAGTCTCAGTCTTGCTTCTTGTACCTGCTAAAGGAAACACAGAAGAAGATCTAAACAAAATAATACAGTATTTGTATATACAGTATACTGGATAAAGTCCATTGTAGTCCTTAAAACAGGTTTTAATTATTTGACCTTGGTTAGTATTCTGTACTGTCAAACTCTGAACTCTTTGAAGTACGGTAGGTAGAAACCATTAGGGTCAGAATTTTGAGTGCAAGGACAATTCAACTGTTCAGATTACCATCTGCCTGCTCCATAAACAGTTACATAAACAGGGTGTCTAAAGCCAACATTTTATTTTGCATTTTCAGTAGAGTGGGGAAGGTTTGGACTCTTTTTCCTGCTAGTATATTCTTTCTATCTGTCCCATTGACCACTGTCACCAGAACTGGAAATAAGGGAAAATCACAAATTTGTACTGTTTGCTGAAAAGGAGTTGAGAGTAAATCTTCCATTGGGGACACCCGTTCCAGTGACAGCTGCTTAAGAAGGTATTTTCCTTACTTTGGAGAGATTTTCTCTAACTTCCTGTTGTATCTACAGGAGAAAAAGTTGATCCTGATCTCTCTCCTCCTAATACCCTCATCCCCCCCCCTCTCTATTATCTGATCTCTACTGGCATGTGACCTTAAGGCCATGGACATTTGCTGCTCCAGTATTGAGTTTTCTCTTAGTTTTACAGGAGGTAGGGTTCTTTTTTGGATGTCACTGCCTTTGTGGTATGGAAACTTCCTATTGCCAGTCCACCAGTGGGCTCCTCTTAAGATCCAGAAGAGGATACAGGGTCTACAGGGGTGATGTCATCACTTGGGGACTGTTAGAGACCAGCTGGTGCAGTCACATCTGCCTCGCTGGTTCAACCCCAGCAATATTTCTGCCTGTGTCTCTGTTGGGGTTCCTTTTACCAGAGATGAGTGTGTGATTGTGCTGAACTTTATTTACAGGAGAAAAAGTTGATCCTGATCTCAGGCCTCCTAATACCCTCACCCCCCTCTCTATTATCTGATCTCTAGTGGCATGTGACCTTAAGGCCATGAACATTGCCGCTCCAGTCTTGAGCTCTCTCTTATTTTTACAGGAGGTGGGTTTCTTCTTTGGATGTCACTACCTTTGTAGTATGGAAACTTCCTATTGCCAGTCCACCAGTGGGCTCCTCTTAAGATCCAGAAGAGGATATAGGGTCTACAGGGGTGATGTCATCACTTGGGGACTGTTAGAGACCAGCTGGTGCAGTCACATCTGCCTCACTGGTTCAACCCCAGCAATATTTCTGCCTGTGTCTCTGTTGGGGTCCCTTTTACCAGAGATGAGTGTGTGATTGTGCTGAACTTTATTTAGCAGCTAAAATAGCCATTTTTTTAAGTATCCCAGGAGGCTGCAGGACCAGGAACACATCATTCTGGCTTGGACCAGAATGGCAGCAGGGTACAGGGGTGTTAACAACACTAACATGTGGCTTGGCACTTCAAATTCAGAACCAGTTAGCAAGAAACTCAAAACTCAGGTCCTAACTCTTCCCCACTATACAAAAACTGGGTGAACCTGGGCATTACATTGATTACTGAACCAAGACTTGAAAAAAAAAAAAATAAACTGAAATTTTAACTTATATTCTTTTCCTTTGGCTTAATAAATATTGCCACATTGCTGACTTTGTAAGAGCAAAACAGTTTAATCCTTTATGAATTCAACTTTTCTGTTGCTGAGCAACTTGTAGAATATGTTATTGGTCTGAATTTCCCTTACTTGAACTTATAACACAGTTATGAGCTGTTTGTTCAAAAAAGTTTGCGGGCTTTTATTAAAAACAATGACATTCGTACCGGCGGTCCCGGAGGTCCTGCAACTCCGATCTCCCCTCTTTCACCTCTGTCACCCTGAAAGTTGACATCACAATAAGATAGGACATTAATTATCATGGGTTATACCAGAATATAAGAACAGACTTTACCCTTTTCATGTACGTGATGATGGTCCAACATAATCTCTACAATAATAATTGGCGTTCTACAAATCAAAATGTATTCACTGCAGTTCCCAGAACGAGGAACATCCATGTCTGCAAATGATTTTGCTATATAAAATACTCACGCTTGTATCAATGCTTACTCACGCTCAGGGGCGGACTGAAAACTCATGGGGCCCCCCGGCAATAGGGGATCATGGGGCCCCTGTGTCCTTGCCCAAACTCAAAAAAGCCTATGAAAAAGGTACCAGGGGCATCTCATGGGGCCCCCTACTGACCCAGTGTCCGAGTTTCCAAATGGTCAGTCCGCTCCTGCAATGAGCTAATGTACAGTTTATATTAGTGTGCAATGTTGTGTGTGCTGGGTTAGAAATGAGTATTTATTCTTAGATCTAAAAAGTATGTTTACTCTCAGCCTCTTCCAAATCTCCAGTTTTTTAATGTTTGGGGGTTTTTTTTGCTGATGTGATCTGATTTCCTGCTAGAGGGTGGCTATGTTCGTTCTCCATGGTCCCAGTGTATGTAGGAACATACCCACCCTCTCGTTCTCACTCCTGAGATGGACTATGGGATTTGGGGTATTTTTTGAAAGTTTTTAAGGTTTTAAGGGTATATTGCAGTTTGGGGTTAAGATAGGGGTTTGGGATTACATTTCAGAAGTATATCTAAACTCTGAAAGTACGCGGCATAGAATGTGCACGTTACCTGCTCTCTGAGGGGATAAGTAAGTTGCAAGCTTTACCATAATACTTTGTCCGGTGTACTTTGTCCAGGGTATTAGAACCCAAGCTAGGGCTGGGATTGGGCAGAGGCAGACGAGACCCCTGCCATAGTGTCATGTTGGGGAGGGGGGATACAGATAAGATGGGAGCCTATTCTTCCTGCATCACTTGGCCGTCTACTAATTTCTTTATAAAAGGGACAAATAGAAGAATAAAATTTGCACGTTTGATGAGTTAGATGAGTTAGAAACTACTTCGGCTCACTGATGGAGGAATGAATTTTGGTTACAATAATGTTAATGGGAACCTGTTTTACAGACCAGAGAGAGTCAACTTGTTGAATAGATGTAGAATCTCCACTCTTTCTGGAAAAGTGTTGAAATTCCAGAGCCTCTTGAGGATGTCTTTTTGGAGTTCAGGAAAGGTGAAACATTTTTGCTGCCATCAGCAGATCAGAAGGTTAGAACCCAACAGATCCAAAGATTGGAACCCAGAAGATTAGAACCCAGCAAGTCAGAAGATTAGAAAGCAGCAGATCAGAAGACTAGAACCCAGCACATCAGAAAGCTAGAACCCAGCAGATCAGAAGATTAGAAAGCAGCAGATCAGAAGATCAGAAAGCAGCACTTCAGAAGGCTAGAAAGCAGCAGATCAGAAGATTAGAAAGCAGCAGATCAGAAGATTAGAAAGCAGCAGATCAGAAGATCAGACAGCAGCACTTCAGAAGGCTAGAAAGCAGCACTTCAGAAGGCTAGAAAGCAGCAGATCAGAAGATTAGAAAGCAGCAGATCAGAAGATTAGAGCCCAACAGATGAGAAGATTAGAAAGCAGCAGATCCAAAGATTAGAAAGCAGAATATCAGAAGGTTAGAACCAGGGGCAGACTGACAACTCATAGGGCCCCCGGGCAATAAGGGATCATGGGGCCCCTGTGTCCTTGCCCAAACTAAAAAAAGCCTATGAAAAAGGTACCAGGGGCATCTCATGGGGCCCCCTACTGACCCTGGGCTAGAATGGTCAGTCCGCCCCTGGCTAGAACCCAGCAGATCAGAAGATTACAACCCAGCACATCAGAAGGCTAGAACCCAGCAGATCAGAAGATTAGAACCTAGCAGATCAGAAGATTAGAACCCAGCAAGTCAGATTAGAACCCAGCAGATCAGAAGGCTAGAACCCAGCAGATCGGAAGATTAGAACCTAGCAGATTACAACCCAGCAAATCAGAGGATTAGAACACAACAGACCACGTGGTTGGAATCCAGTTCATCAGCAGATTAGAAAGCAGCAAATTGGAACCAAATTGATCAGAAGATTAGAAAGCAGCAGATCAGAAGATTAGAAAGCTGCACATCAGAAGGCTAGAACCTGGCAGATCAGAAGATTAGAATCCAGCAAACCAGGAAAACAGAACCCAGCAGATCCAAAGATTGGAACCCAGAAGATCAGTCAATTGGAACCCACCAGATCAGAAGATTAGAACTCAGCAGATCAGAAGATTAGAACCCAGCAAGTCAGATTAGAAAGCAGCAGATCAGAAGGCTAGAACCCAGCAAACCAGAAAATTAAAACCCAACAAATCAAAAGATTAAAACCCAGCAGATCGGATGATTAGAAAGCAGCAGATCAGAAGGCTAGAAACCAGCAGATCACAAGATTAGAAACCAGCAAATCATAGGATTAGAACCCAGCAGACCACTTGATTGGATCAGCAGATTAGAATCCAGCAGATCAGAAGATCAGAACACAGCAAACCAGAAGGTTAGAAAGCAGCAGACCAGAAAATTAAAAAGCAGCAGAACAAAGTAACAGCAACATGACAGCAAAGCTGACTACAGGACTGTTGGCTGCAAGTGCTGATTGAATGCTGGTTTTCCAGCAGGACCATTTGACAGTAGCCAGTCTAATGACTAGCTTCTGTTGAACAGAGACGGGTACACACAAAGCTAAATTTGTGAACCGGCTGATTTTCAGTCCATGTATACCTAGCTCTACAAAGGTCTGTGGTCCACAGAATGTCTGCAATATGGGATCTACTGTATCCTGATAATGATATGGTATCTATACTGACAACAATATGGTATACTATATATACTGCCAGTGATGTCCTAATAAATACACATTATTATAGTGCTGCTGGATACAACAAAACCAGCTCTGAAAATATTATACATTTTTTAATGATAAACCTTACCCGCTCTCCTTTGGCTCCTAGTCTGCCAGCTGTTCCAGGGGGCCCTAAAGATCCCTAAGAAGAAAAAAAAGACTATCAATGAGCTCAACCAACAAGAATGGCAGATTGGTTCCTTTGTGCTCATCATAACCTCACAAAATAATATACATTTCTGATAAAAGAAGAACCACATCTTTTGGCTTATACAAGCCTGAAACCTTGCTCCCTGCCCCCATATGACAGCACTGAGTGCCTGAGCCACCAATCAGAAAGGACCGTCACTGTCACATCCCATATGGAAGAAAAATATATTTGAAATATATTTTAAAAATATTTTTTCCCAAATATATTGACATATATTTGAAATGCTACAATTTTGGCCATATTCAATATATTTCAAAATATATATATATATATATAAAAAAATTATATATATATATTTATTATATATATATATATATATATATATATATATATATATATATATATATACACTGTATGTTGAAATGCCCTTTTATTACAAAATATATGAAAGATATTTTTTAAAATACATTTCAAATATACTGTATGTCTTTTAAAATACAAATCTACATGTTTGGAATGCATTTGCAAATATATGTAAATAGATATGTTAAAATGACTTATTTATATGTTAAAAAAAATCTGAAGAATATATTTAAAAATATGTATTTTTAAAAATATATATATTTTTAAATATATTCTTCAGTTTTTTTTTCACATATAAAAAAGTCATTTTAATATATATCTATACATATATTTGTAAATGCATTCAAAACATGTAAATTTGTAAGTATTTTTTAAATGTATTTTTAAAAATAATTTTCATATGTTTTGTAATAAAAACGCATTTCAACATACAGTATATATATATATATTTTTTTTTTTTTTTTTTTTTTAAATATGGCCAAAATTGTAGCATTTCAAATATATGTCAATAATTTGGGAAGAATATTTTTTAAATATATTTCAAATATAAAAGTGAATAATTTACATTATTGGTACACATAACTGATGGAACCCCCTGATGAAGCCATGTGACCCGGTGGCGTAACGTATAGGGGAGGGGCCCTGACGTCACAACGCTTAAAGGAGCAACACACGGAGAGTACAGGCAAAGTGGATATCACATAGAAGGATATCAAAATACTATACAAAAAGCATTTTAATGTTTTGGAATGTGAGTGCATTAATGTTTTAAGCCCAAATAAATATTTTAAAGAAGATAAGGCACTATATTTGAATTGTTTGATTGCATGTTACCAACACATGGAGAAATATGGAGTTGTAGGAAGAGAAAAAAAACCCTGGAGGGGAGAGGGAGAAAACCCAACCATCCATCGGAATCCAATATAAAGGGGATCTGGAGGACAACAAGACACCCTGTGGAAAATTATATTACTACACTCACCCATCCGTCCATCTGGAATAAGAATACAATCTGCAAATTACCCAATTGTCCATATAAGGGACACATGCCGCTTTGGCCTTACTTAATGGTTTGGTCAAAAACTAAGGTGAGCGCATAGAGGAGAAGGCTCACTATTTTGCAAAATCATCACGAAATGGACATTTTATTTAATTATATTTATATTGATTAATATATTTGTATATATACAATCTGAGCACTTTCAATTTTAAATTAGAGGAAATTTTCACTGCAATATATATGGTTTATGGGAATTTTTATATATTTTTATAATTTTGAAATTTTGAAAATTAATATATATTTAGTCACTAAGGTTATTAGAAATATTTAAATTTTAGTGGAGCGCGACACAACTGTATATAATATTGATTAAAGCTGCACATGTGTATAGTGTAGGCGAACCACAAGAATATTATTTATTGATTTATAGTTTCAAATTATTTTCAATACACCATAGTAGCTCACAAGCACTGCATTTACATATGGAATTGTTTTGTGGCTGTGCCATTCAATGACTGCATTTAAATGCATAAACACGATTAGCATTAGCCAAAAGCCTCAGTAGCTTTACTCTTAAGAAGACCACATTGTGAGTTTTCATTCATTCCAAAATTTTGGGAAATTATGGAAAATCAAGACATTTCTGTAAAATGTTGCCTTTTAGGTTAAATGAATTCAATGGAGTCAATGGGGAAGGCAAAAATGAAAACTTGTTTTTTTTTTTAGGTTTTTCAAAAAATAATGGGCTTTATATGGCTCTTTAGGGATACAGAAACTCCTTTCCGCTATCCTGTTTCTTGCGCCAAAAAGAGCCTCTGGTTAGCCTCATCGTATCTTTTTTTGTCCACAAAAAGTATAAAGCAGTGAAAAAGTCAAATAAAACAATTAAAGCAACAATAAATACATAACTATCAATTACACAAAAAAGTAAAAAACAAAAATGCAAATACAAAAGAAAATAAATAACATAAAAAAAGATGAGTAAGAGTAAATTTTTTCAATTATATATATATATATAATTGAAAAAAAAAATAAAAATATATATATATATATATATAATATAAATATATAATTGAAAATAAATATATATATATATAATATATAAAAATGTATATAATTGAAAAAAATTATTTTTTTTTTTTATTTTGTAGCGGAGTTAACAAAACTGAACATTCGCTTTGGTGAAGGTTTACCATTACACTGTGGTCTTATTCTTGTCTATGGATTGCCATACTCATGGTAGCCTCCACCACTTGCCTGGAGTACAACTCTGCTGAGTAGTGTAGTAATAAAATACATATGTAGCTGGGTCCAGTCTGTATCATATGAGAATTTCACTTCACTGTACAGAAAATGTAAATAGTGCAATGGAACTAGTGGAGGTGAGGACTCTTGACTTTAGTACACGGTAAAGCCCCAATCATTTTCTTTTAAAACCATTTAATTCACGATAATTAAAGAGAGATTTTAGTTTCACTGAATCCATATTTGTGCGGCACTATAATAATAACTTGCAGATTGTAGGTCCCCCTAACAGCCATTACAATTTTCTTTTCATTACCTTTTCTCCTTTCTCTCCTCTTATTCCAGGAATGCCCGCTTTGCCTTCTTCTCCCTAAAAGATAAAATGATGAAAATCACATCTATAGATCACAATGTGCCTTTTAATATCAAAATTAGTCTGATTTTATCTTAGGCTTCAAAATGAAAACTGAGGAACAAAGTCATGTACGGTATATGTACTGTACGTAGGTAACCCATCCATCAGCCTCCAGGTTAGACTTGTTTTACTGGTTTACCCAGGCAGTTTGTGTTGATTAAACCCAGGGTAACTCTTTGGGTGTGCTGGCCCTACCTATATCTTGGGTTGCACAGACCCCTGCCTATATCTTGGGTCATACTGACCCCTTCCTATATCTTGGGTCATACAGACCCCTGCCTATATATTGGGTCGCACAGACCCCTGCCTATATCTTGGGTCATACAGACCCCTGCTTATATATTGGGTTGCATAGACCCCTGCCTATATCCTGGGTTATACTGACCCCTGCCTATATCATGGGTCATACAGACCCTTGCCTATATATTGGGTCGCACGGACCCCTGCCTATATATTGGGTCGCACGGACCCCTGCCTATATATTGGGTCGCACAGACCCCTGCCTATATCTTGGGTCATACTGACCCCTTCCTATATCTTGGATCATACTGACCCCTTCCTATATCTTGGGTCATACTGACCTCTGCCTATATCTTGGGTCATACTGATTCCTGCCTATATCTTGGGTCGCACAGACCTCTGCCTATATCTTGGGTCATACAGACCCCTGCCTATATCTTGAGTTGCACAGACCCCTGCCTATATCTTGAGACGCACAGACCCCTGCCTATATCTTGGATCATACTGACCCCTGCCTATATCTTGGGTCGCACAGACCCCTGCCTATATCTTGGGTTGCACAGACCCCTGTCTATATCTTGGGTCATACTGACCCCTGCCTATATCTTGGGTTGCACAGACCCCTGCCTATATCTTGGGTCATACTGACCCCTGCCTATATCTTGGGTCGCACAGACCCCTGCCTATATCTTGGGTCGCACAGACCCCTGCCTATATCTTGGGTCGCACAGACCCCTGCCTATAACTTGGGTCATACTGCCCCTTCCTATATCTTGGGTCATATAGACCCCTGCCTATATCTTGGATCGCACAGACCCCTGCCTATATCTTGGATCGCACAGACCTCTGCCTATATCTTGGGTTGCACAAACCCCTGCCTATATCTTGGATCGCACAGACCCCTGCCTATATCTTGGATCACACAGACCCCTGCCTATATCTTGGGTCATACAGACCCCTGCCTATATCTTGGGTCATACTGACCCCTGCCTATATCTTGGGTCGCACAGACCCCTGCCTATATATTGGGTCGCACAGACCCCTGCCTATATCTTGGGTCATACAGACCCCTGCCTATATATTGGGTCGCACAGACCCCTGCCTATATCTTGGGTCGCACAGACCACTGCCTATATCTTGGGTCATACAGATCCCTGCCTATATCTTGGGTCATACTGACCCCTGCCTATATCTTGGGTTGCACAGACCCCTGCCTATATCTTGGGTCATACTGACCCCTGCCTATATCTTGGGTCATACAGACCCCTGCCTATATCTTGGGTCATACAGACCCTTGCCTAAATCTTGGGTCGCACAGACCCCTGCCTATATCTTGGATCGCACAGACCCCTGCCTATATCTTGGGTCGCACAGACCCCTGCCTATATATTGGGTTGCATAGACCCCTGCCTATATCTTGGGTCATACTGACCCCTGCCTATATCTTGGGTCATACTGATCCCTGCCAGTTACTTCTGAATGATACTGAAGCTGCTTGAAATAGTAGCGAAACATTGTCAGCCATACAGAACAGGTCCGGTTGAAGGTGACTATTAGCTCCACTATGATATGGATACGTGAGAATCTACACAAAGGAAAATGAATGTTTAACAGTGTAGCCTTTCCCAACCTTTTTACCCCAGAGGAACACTTGAAATAATTTCCAAGTCTCAAGGAACCCCTTGTAAAACCAATTCCTTAGTAGTCATTGGGGGAGAAAAATGCCCTTTACATTGGGAGCCAGTGGGAAGAATGCCTGTTACAGTGATGATCAAAATGCCACCCTTAGGGCTTGTTCACACTAAAGTTTCAGACTAAATTTCTAACCTTTAGAAAACGCTCTTATAGCGTTAGTACGGGCGTTGGAAGGTGTTCATATGCTTTAGTGTGGGGATTAGACTGGTGTATTACAAGCGTTAAATACGCCCTATGTGCAGTTTTGATGCGTTTTATAAGAGTTTTTCAAGAGTTAAAACCACACCACAAACTAATGTTATTAATGCACCGAAACAGCGCTGCAAACGCCTGCCAGCGCATTTGTGGAGCATCACCATAGACTTGAATGGGAGGCATTGCAAGGCTTCAAACCCCTCCAGACTCGACACTAGGCCTCAATTATGAAGCAACGCGACACTAATTCTTCATGTTTTGATAATGTGAACAGCACTCTGTGCTCTCCATAGTATCACTAGCATAGGCATTTAACCTCTTCACACCGAGCGCGCGAAAATGTGCGGCCTCTTTGCGTCTGGGCCTTGATGGCGATCGGCCGCACATTTGCATGCAATTAAAAAAAACATGTGCTGAGAGCGCGCGCCCTGCACGCTCTCAGCACACATGTCTGGTACTCACGGAAATGTCGCTGCATAGATGTCCGTTTATGACACAGAGAATAGCTGTGATTTAGAGGATCGCAGTTATTCTCTGGTCATTCACAGTTTATAACACTCAGGAGATCAGCGGAGAACATGTTCAGCCCTTCACTGGAGATCTGTGTTCTCCCTCCAGATTCTTCAGCCCAGAGCTGGAGAATTGGAGGAACCGCAAACTAAGCAGAGATAATTTACCTCTGCTTAGTAAACTGATCTTTTACTGTAATCTCGTGAGACTGTAACAGTCTTCACACAAAAAATTCTCAAAAGGGGAACTCAAGCCCATTTTTTTTTTTTTTTTTTGCAATAGACTGGAAAAGGGTTATAACCCACCCGGTTTATATTACTGTCTGTGCTCCCGAAGGTGGAAATTTTGCTAAGTGACTAGAACAGGAAACGGGGAAATCTCCCCAATGAGGATTACAGGCAGCAGCCTTCTCACTGTTTGTCGTAGCCAATTTCGGTGTGTAGAGTGCAGAGGCGGACTGACAACTCATGGGGCCCCTGGGCAATAGGGGATCATGGGGCTCCTGTGTCCTTGCCCAAACTCAAAAAAGCCTATGAAAAAGGTACCAGGGGCATCTCATGGGGCCCCCTACTGACCCCAGGCCCTCGGGCAGTGCCCGAGTTTCCAAATGGTCAGTCCGCCCCTGGTAGAGTGTGTTAGTGCACATGCTCTATGTTGGCCGCCCATTGAAATGATTGACTTCCAACGCATCAAAACATCCTAAAAGTTTGGCTATTCTACATACATACAGCACCACAACACACTGGTGCAACGATGTGCATAGAGGCTGCATTATAAAATGAATGGCATTGCAACACAGCAACAAATTGCTGCCACAATCCATATGTCTACATAGGCCATGAAATTAATTGGCACGTTTTGCCGGGAGATCCACTTTATGGAAGAAAAAAAAAAAAAAGAAACAAAATAAACAGCATTAATTACTTTAAAAGCATCAATATGGAACGGAAGCATCTCGGCATTAAACATCTTAAGCCCATTTCTAAACACAGACAACAATGTGAAGGATGGAACATCTTGAGATCATCAACGTTATACTTGTTTTTTAAAAAAACCAAAAACGCTTCAAAAAATGGTTTATTTACAGTGTTTGATGTGAAGACGTCGCACACTTGATTGTGCCGCGCTTGTCTGATTTCCCTCGGGTGCAGTTTGTAAGTGGAACTATGTAACATGACTCATGTTGTTTAGAATCTCCGCCAACATTATGTAGCTGTTATTTGTGCGCCTCCGACACATCAATCAATCTCTTCCTCTCCCAAATAAATCACTTTTGTAACTTTACGCTTAACATAATGTTCAGCGTAAACATCACTTTCCCTCTCTTATCTAATAGAAGGCTGATAATAATAAAGTGCGCAAAAAAAAATATCAGCTAGATTGGGGGGAGGGGGAATATTTGTGATTTTGTCAAAGCCGAAAAATAAAAAAATGAATAACTGCGCTGATCAAAAATGAAGAGAAAAAAAAAGTCAAAGGAGAACTCGAGACAATTGTATAAAGTGTCAAAGAATCACAGAAAAAGAAGACAATTCCAAATCAGTTTTTTCAAGTTGGAATTATAAAAGGGCGGTCTAATATTATTATTATTATTATACAGTATTTATAAAGCGCCAATAGTTCGCTCAGCGCTGTACATTACAAATATTCAGGTCAATAATAAGGCCAAGGATGGCTCTATATGACTCAGGGTACTGAAGTATCAATTTAAAGAACAAGCCATGGTGGCCTTTCTGCCCATTATAAAGGAGGTGAGTTTTTTTTTTCCTTTTTTTTTCTCCTTTGGGATTCTCTTTTCTTTTTGTTTTTCAGTGTGTTACTTTTGTTTTTTGATGCATTACTATATGACTCAGGGTATTGAAGTATCAATTTAAAGAACAAGCCATGGTGGCCTTTGTGCCCATTATAAAGGAGCTG
The DNA here is from genome assembly GCF_062004578.1 of Staurois parvus. Taxonomy (NCBI): domain Eukaryota; kingdom Metazoa; phylum Chordata; class Amphibia; order Anura; family Ranidae; genus Staurois; species Staurois parvus. The sequence goes on along the minus strand of NW_028318579.1, from coordinate 2,893,742 downwards.
AGGTTTTTTTCCTATTCTTTTTCCCTTTAGGATTCTCTTTTTTGTTTTTTGGTGCGTTACTTTTGTTTTCTAAAGCGTTGTTTTTTGATGCGTTACTCTAGGACTCAGGTTATTGAAGTATCAATTTAAAGAACAAGCCATGGTGGCCTTTGTGCCCATTATAAAGGAGGTGAGGTTTTTTTTCCAATTTTTTTTTTCCTTTGGGATTCTCTTTTCTTTTTGTTTTTTGATGCATTACTATATGACTCAGGGTATTGAAGTATCAATTTAAAGAACAAGCCATGGTGGCCTTTGTGCCCATTATAAAGGAGCTGAGTTTTTTTCCCTTTAGGATTCTCTTTTTTGTTTTTTGGTGCGTTACTTTTGTATTTTGATGCATTACTATATGACTTAGGTTATTGAAGTATCAATTTAAAGAACAAGCCACGGTGGCCTTTGTGCCCATTATAGAGGTGAGTTTTTTTTTTTCCTATTTTTATTTTCTTTAGGATTCTCTTTTCTTTTTTGGTGCATTACTTTTGTTTTCTGAAGCGTTGTTTTTTGATGCGTTACTTTAGGACTCAGGGTATTGAAGTATCAATTTAAAGAACAAGCCATGGTGGCCTTTGTGCCCATTACAAAGGAGGTGAGTTTTTTTTTTTCCTTTGGGATTCTCTCTTTTTTTTGTTTTTTGATGCATTACTATATGACTCAGGGTATCGAAGTATCAATTTAACGAACGAGCCATGGTGGCTTTTGTGCCCATTATAAAGGAGGTGAGTTTTTGTTTTCCTATTTTTTTTTTCCTTTAGCATTCTCTTTTGAAATATCAATTTAAAGAAAAAGCCATGGTGGCCTTTGTGCCCTTTATAAAGGAGGTGAGTTTTTTTCCTATTTTTTTTTCCTTTAGGATTCTCTTTTCTTTTTTGTTTTTTTGATGCATTGTTTTTTAATGCGTTACTATATGACTCAGGGTATTGAAGTATCAATTTAACCCCTTGGAGCCAGCGCCCCCTGGCCCTTTAAGGGTTCCAGAAGCTGAGAGGCGGGGCGGGGTTTTAGTGTCATGTGACAGCCATGATTCGCTGTCACAGTGGTCACATGATTGGGAAAGGTCCTGATCGAAAGAGGAGATTGGGACCTTTCTGTGAGTACCGAACGTGTGTGCTGGGAGCGGGCAGGGAAAGCACATGTTTTTTTAATAGAACGCAAATATGCGCCTAGACCTAGACGCCGGGAGACCATACATATGCGTTCAGGGTATTGAAGTATCAATTTAAAGAACAAGCCATGGTGGCCTTTGTGCCCATTATAAAGGAGGTGAGTTTTTTTTTTTTCCTATTTTTTTTTCCTTTAGGATTCTCTTTTCTTTTTGTTTTTTGGTGCGTTACTTTTCGTTTTTTTGGTGAGTTATTTTTTGATCATTACTATATGACTCAGGGTATTGAAGTATCAATTTAAAGAACAAGCCATGGTGGCCTTTGTGCCCATTATAAAGGAGGTGAGGTTTTTTTTCCCTATTCTTTTTTCATTTAGAATTCTCTTTTTTGTTTTTTGGTGCGTTACTTTTCGTTTTTTTGGTGAGTTATTTTTTGATCATTACTATATGACTCAGGGTATTGAAGTATCAATTTAAAGAACAAGCCATGGTGGCCTTTGTGCCCATTATAAAGGAGCTGAGGTTTTTTTCCTATTTTCTTTCCTTTACGATTCTCTTTTCTTTTTGTTTTTTGGTGCGTTACTTTTCGTTTTTTTGGTGAGTTATTTTTTGATCATTACTATATGACTCAGGGTATTGAAGTATCAATTTAAAGAACAAGCCATGGTGGCCTTTCTGCCCATTATAAAGGAGGTGAGGTTTTTTTTCCCTATTCTTTTTTCATTTAGAATTCTCTTTTTTTGTTTTTTGGTGCGTTACCTTGTTTTTTGATGCGTTACTATATGACTCAGGGTATTGAAGTATCAATTTAAAGAACAAGCCATGGTGGCCTTTGTGCCCATTATAAAGGAGGTGAGTTTTTTTTCCTATTTTCTTTCCTTTAGGATTCTCTTTTCTTTTTGTTTTTTGCTGCGATACTTTTGTTTTTTTGATGTGTTGTTTTTTTGATGCGTTACTAATATATGACTCAGGGTATTGAAGTATCAATTTAAAGAACAAGCCATGGTGGCCTTTGTGCCCATTATAAAGAAGGTGAGGTTTTTTTTTTCCTTTTTTTTCCTTTGGGATTTTCTTTTTTGTTTTTTGATGCGTTACTATATGACTCAGGGTATTGAAATATCAATTTAACATAATGTTCAGCTTAAACACCACTATCCCTCTCTTATCTAATAGAATGCTGATAATAATAAACTGCACAAAAAAAATGTCAGCCAGATTACAGGGGGTGAGGGGAGGGGGAACATGTGTGATTTTATAAAAGGGCGATCTAATATTCAGGTCAATAATAAGGCCAAGGATGGCTCTATATGACTCAGGGTATTGAAGTATCAATTTAAAGAACAAGCCATGGTGGCCTTTGTGCCCATTATAAAGGAGGTGAGGTTTTTTTTTTCTCTTTTTTTTTTTCCTTTGGGATTCTCTCTTCTTTTTGTTTTTCAGTATGTTACTTTTGTTTTTTGATGCATTACTATATGACTCAGGGTATTGAAGTATCAATTTAAAGAATAAGCCATAGTGGCCTTTGTGCCCATTATAAAGGAGGTGAGGTTTTTTTTTTCCTCTTTTTTTTTTCCTTTGGGATTCTCTTTTCTTTTTGTTTTTCAGTGCGTTGTTTTTTGATGCATTACTATATGAATCAGGGTATTGAAGTATCAATTTAAAAAACAAGTCACGGTGGCCTTTGTGCCCATTATAAAGGAGGTGAGGTTTTTTTTCCTATTTTTTTTTTTTCCTTTAGGATTCTCTTTTCTTTTTGTTTTTTGGTGCATTACCTTTTGTTTTTTTTTAAGAGGGTTCTTTCCTAGTTGGAATTGTTTATGCCGGGTCCCCCCTTGAGTTTTTGTGGGAGGCCCACATACACTTCTAGATAGTATATTGGGTGGGCATGTTTAGGTTTTCTTTTCTTTTTTTTTGTATTTCTTTGACCACCGATCCCATGAACCTAGGTTGGTTCTGCAGTAGTTACGGCTTTATTATACAGGATTTATATAGCACCAACAGTTTGCTCAGTGCTTTACAAAATAAAGGGAGACAATACAGCAACAATACAGTTCAATACAAGAGGGTTAGGAGGGCCCTGATCCAGGGAGCTTACAATCTAAGAGTATATAATAATAATAATTAATAATAATATAATAGGATATACAATTACATTTGGAAGGTATTTACTTATTATTATTATTATTATTATTAATATTATTATTATTATACAGTATTTATATAGCGCCAGAGGGTTTGCTCAGCGCTGTACAAAGGCAGTGGGACAAGACATGAGACAAGACAGAGACAGTGCGATACACGAGGGGTTCGAGAGCCCTGCTCTTTCAAGCTTACAATCTAGGATGTTTTGTGATATATTATATGTATTTTTTTGTCTTAATGTGTACAGTTTGTGAAGGTCCCTGCATTGGTATGGATCCTGATGAAGCGATATGAGCGAAACGCGTCGATCCTGCGCACCTATTTTCAACACAGTGACATAGCAGTCTATTGTAAACGCACAAACTGTTATTACTTGTTATCATGTTGGATGCTGTTCTGCAGATTATGTTGTTAATGTTTTTGTGAAACTATGTTTTGTAATAAAATGTTCTCTTTTTAATAGTTATATGGTTCTATTATAAATGGCACACATAAAATCCCCTTTTCTACACTCCAGCCCCTCTGTCTAAGGAGGTTTGGTAATAGTACAGAGACAGTGTGTCAGCAGCTTTTTGCAAGTAAGGTCTACTACTTTTTTTGGGCAAGGTTCATTTCTCTGCTAAAAAGAGCGCGAATGTGCAGCTAGAGCCAGATCGGTTCATTTTTTGGGTTTTTTTTGACATCCTAACATGGACTTTGTGACCAAATCCCAAAAAATGAGTACACCTTACTTGCAAAAATTGCTGGCTTTTACACTTTTACAGAAAAAATGCAAAATCAGAACTAACATTGGAAATTTTGTTGTAGGGGTCAATTGTTGCTGGGGGGGAGCTTTTGGTGCTGGGGAATCTATTGTTGCTATGGGGGGTGCTATTGTTGCTGGCTGCATGGGATCTATTTTACTGCTTTTCTAGTTATCATTAACAGATTCCCTACACAATAATACTTGACTCTGTATTCTCTAAAAGGAGCGGTACTGGGAGGTGAGTTGGGGGTAGAACCTGTTCAGAGGCAGGTAGGGGGGTGGGAACAACTAAGGGGAGAGTTCCTGCACCTGTTCTCTGTTCTTTGAGAAAAAAAAAGCCCTGTATACTGTGTATATACAGGTGAAACTCAAAGAATTAGAATATCGTGCAAAAGTTCATTTATTTCAGTAATGCAACTTAAAAGGTGAAACTAATATATGAGATAGACTCATTACATGCAAAGCAAAATAGTTCAAGCCGTGATTTGTCATCATTGTGATGATTATGGCTTACAGCTCATGAAAACCCCAAATCGACAATCTCAGAAAATGAGAATATTGTGAAAAGGTGCAATATTCTCGGCTCAAAGTGTCTCACTCTAATCAGCTCATTAAGCCATAACACCTGCAAAGGGTTCCTGAGCCTTTAAATGGTCTCTCAGTCTGGTTCAGTAGGAATCACAATCATGGGAAAGACTGCTGACCTGACAGTTGTGCAGAAAACCATCATTGACACCCTTCATAAGGAGGGAAAGCCTCAAAAGGTAATTGCAAAAGAAGTTGGATGTTCCCAAAGTGCTGTATCAAAGCACATTAATAGAAAGTTATGTGGAAGGGAAAAGTGTGGAAGAAAAAGGTGCACAAGCAGCAGGGATGACCGCAGCCTGGAGAGGATTGTCAGGAAAAGGCCATTCAAAAGTGTTGGGGACTTTCACAATGAATGGACTGAGGCTGGAGTCAGTGCATCAAGAGCCACCACGCACAGACGGATCCTGGACATGGGCTTCAAATGTCGTATTTCTCTTGTCAAGCCGCTCCAGAACAACAAACAACGTCAGAAGCGTCTTACCTGGGCTGAAAAAAAACAGACCTGGTCTGTTGCTCAGTGGTCCAAAGTCCTTTTTTCTGATGAAAGCAACTTTTGCATCTCATTTGGAAACCAAGGACCCCGAGTATGGAGGAAGAATGGAGAGGCACAAGGACCCCGAGTATGGAGGAAAAATGGAGAGGCCCAAGGACCCTGATTATGGAGGAAGAATGGAGAAGCCCAAGGACCCCGAGTATGGAGGAAGAATGGAGAGGCACAAGGACCCCGAGTATGGAGGAAGAATGGAGAGGCACACACTGCAAGATGCTTGAAGTCCAGTGTGAAGTTTCCACAGTCTGTGTTGATTTGGGGAGCCATGTCATCTGCTGGTGTTGGTCCACCATGCTTCATTAAGTCCAGGGTCAACGCAGCCATCTACCAGGAGATTTTGGAGCACTTCATGCTTCCTTCCGCAGACCAGCTTTATGGGGATGCTGACTTCATTTTCCAGCAGGACTTGGCAACTGCCCACACTGCCAAAAGCACCAAAACCTGGTTCAATGACTGTGGGATTACTGTGCTCGATTGGCCAGCAAACTCGCCTGACCTGAGCCCCATAGAGAATCTATGGGGCATTGCCAAGAGAAAGATGAGAGACATGAGACCGAACAATGCAGAAGAGCTGAAGGCCGCTATTGAAGCATTCTGATCTTCCATAACACATCAGCAGTGCCACAGACTGATAGCTTCCATGCCACGCCGCATAGAGGCAGTAATTGCTGCAAAAGGGGCCCAAACCAAGTACTGAGTACATATGCATGCTTCTACTTTTCAGAGGTCCGATATTGTTCTATGTACAATCCTTGTTTTATTGATTGCATGTAATATTCTCATTTTCTGAGATTGTGGATTTGGGGTTTTCATGAGCTGTAAGCCATAATCATCACAATGATGACAAATCACGGCTTGAACTATCTTGCTTTGCATGTAATGAGTCTATCTCATATATTAGTTTCACCTTTTAAGTTGCATTACTGAAATAAATGAACTTTTGCACAATATTCTAATTTTTCGAGTTTCACCTGTATATATATATATATATGTGTGGTGTTATGCAGACATTTAACAGTGCTTCTCAAGGGTATGCACCATTTTGTCACGTAAGTCTACATCATACTACCACATTTTCTGTGACCATGGTACATTTCAATTGGTTTTAGGCTCGAAGCAACGTGATTTCAGAGAGTTGGGAAGTCGGCTGCATAGGAGAGTGGGAAGCCCAGTTCTACATTGGAGCCAGGAGGAGTTTAGCTACACCTCTAAAAATGTACAGTATTCCAGTTTAATTGTTTACAGAAATTCCATTCCATAAATGCCTTGCAAGATCTAAATATATTACCTGGTCACCTTTGTCTCCTTTTGTTGCAAAACTTCTCACCTGTGAAAAAAAAAAAACAGATATATTCAGTTTCTCTTGACTTCCCTTCCAGCTGCGTTTCCACTCCAAGCTAGCGTCACCTACAGTGGAGAAAATAGATTGCACCTGTTTACAAGAAATTCATACCTGTGCGTGCAAAAAAACACACAGAATCGCACATTTTGCTGCGCATTTTGAAACAAGCTGCAGTTTGTTAAGCACCCCCCTAAATATATAGCAGATCCTTGGAGGGGTATGTGTGCGTTTTGTCCTTTTGTTTTGCCATTTGTGGATAATATAAAACTCTTTATTCCTTTGTAAATGTCAATGCTGCTGTTTATCACAGAGATGTGCCCCTTTACAGGCAGGATCGGGGCACCCCCACCCCCAGGCATGTTATTTAATAGAATTGGGCATTTTATTGTTTCACTTTAAGCATTTTAAAAATCGCTGTTCCCAGCCAAATGGAACAAAAAAAAAAAGGTTTGCATTAACACATGTTCTTCAGGGCAGTACCCACCCCACCATGCTATTTTTTGGCACCCCTTTGACTGTTACTCCAGAAAATGGACATTTTTAATTTGACAGGTTCAATTTCCATTGATTTCAGTTGGGTTCGAGTTCAGCATCAACATTGGAATTTGGCAAACCCTACTGGAACCAATCCCAGGGCAGTCTGGCCCATCCCTATAGCCAACTTAGAACTGCCTTCATTTTAACCATCATGCTATTATACAAGCCCCCCCCCCCCCCCCGTTAGAAGGAGGTATGGCACCAACCACAGAGATAATGCATAATCGTTGAACAATTAGCAGTTACGTGTTAATAGACTTACAGGCTCTCCTTTCTCTCCTTTTAGACCTGGAGGTCCGACAGGCCCTGGACTTCCAATTTCTCCCTGCGAAAAAAAGTTTAATCATAGGATTTACTGCTTTATGTAATATCCTTCCATTTATACAGAACTCTTCAGATTTGCCTGGGGCCAGCGACACAAGTCAATCGATGGAAGTCAATGGATCGGTATAACAGCTGGAAGCCCCCGAATTTCTCTCAGGACAGGTTTACTCTACACCGCATATTATACAAGGCTTACCTTGGGGCCCGTTGGACCTTCAGGACCAGGAAGACCCACTTCACCCTAAAACACAGAAGAAACACTAATTACATTTCTAGTGTGCATTGGACAACACAATGGGGTGGGTATAAAGTGTATTTGTATTAAACGGTTATTGTAAGTTATTTCAGCATTTTCTTTAGGTTGAATGCTGGGAGAAGTACATATTGTCTAAAGCCATTCCTCATTTGGATTCTTTGGTGTGCTTTGAATATTTCTTCAAGATCTGTGCGGTAATCCAGTACAGGGGCGGACTAAACCATTTGGAAACTCGGGCACTGCCCGAGGGCCCGGGGTCAGTAGGGGGACCCATGAGATGCCCCTGGTACTTTTTTCATAGGCTTTTTTGAGTTTGGGCAAGGACACAGGGGCCCCATGATCCCCTATTGCCCGGGGGCCCCATGAATTGTCAGTCCGCCCCTGATCCAGTATGAAACTTCCGGCAATAAAGACCAGCCAGTGTTGCTCTCCTATTGCAGGTTGACTGGTCTCATCTCTGCCCCCTCCTATAGTTTTCTGCATGCAGCCTGTAGTGGGTGGGGCTAATGGGTTTTATGGCTATTTTATATATATACAGTGAGGAACAGAAGTATTTGAACCCCCTGCGATTTTGCAAGTGCTACCACTTAGAAATCATGGAGGGGTCTGACATTCACATTGTAGGTGCATTCCCACTCTGAGAGACAGAATTCTTGCTGTTTCTTAGGTGTTCAAATACTTATGTTCAGCAGTGCATGACAAATAAATTCTTTAAGAATCATACAATGTGATTTCCTGAATTTTTTTTAAAAATTCTGTCTCTCAGAGTGGGAATGCACCTACAATGTGAATTTCAGACCCCTCCATGATTTCTAAGTGGGAGAACTTGCAAAATCGCAGGGTGTTCAAATACTTCTGTTCCTCACTGTATGTGTATATATATATTTTTTTTTTTTTTTTTTTATTGACTGTATTTTTTTAACTTACATGGACTCTCTTATATGGTAAATAAGCCCACAAAATTTTCTGAGGAAGCAGAAATTGAATCTCGAAATATGTCAGATATGGAATGCAAGTGCTAAATGATCTGCTTTCTCTGAGTCCATGCATTCCAATACGATGTCACTAACTGATATAGGCTGAGGAAAAGCAGAAAGGGGATACAGTATATGAACATTTTATGTGGAAAGATCATGAAAGATAAGGTGCGAATAACAAAGGTATTCATATTCAGGTATTTGTTCCATAATAGTTAAATAGCTTATTCAGTTTTAAACCTTTTTTGAATATAATAGAAGGATGCAATAAATACGGTATAGCATATGTATCAGTGTGGATATTAAAAAAAATTTGGTTGTTCTAAAAACTCCCTCAAAATAGTGCAAGCAATATCAGAATACTTGCAGCTAACAAACATTTTGCCTTTATTCTTGTTCAGCTCAGCAAAATTTAGTTTTCGTTGTGTGCTAATGTAAAAAAAAAAAATGAAAAAAATAAAAAGGTTTCTACCAGTCACCTGACTAGAGCCCAAGACTGTTTTAAAAATATAATATATAATAAAATATATAAATACTGTATATAGCTTTTAAAATATATATATATATGAAATATATCAAATTAATAAAAAGTATTAAATAAAAATTATATAAATAATATATATACTGTATATCCAGCTACAATTTTAGCTTAATGAAGAGCAGTGTTATACCTGAAACTGCGCAGTCGTGCTACTTCAAGATATACTGTACTTGAAGGAAATAAATATTTGCAACTTTGAGCTCTCGTTCTCATTTGTTTTATATATCTCTCTATATCTCTATATCTATCTATCTATCTATCTATCTATCTATCTATCTATATATATATATACATATATATATATATATATATATATATATATATATAAAATCTATAACAACTATACATACAATATAAAACTTTATAAGATATAAAAATGATATGATAAAAGGTTGAGCTTTTTCGCAAAAATATATTTTGGCTGTATATTGTGGCACATCAGGAATCTATTCTTCAGACTTGTTAAGGTACAGAAAGATCCACTTGAAGACATTAATACAGAGTTAAACAGATGTCTTCTGAAAGCTTTAATGACTGTGTACTATACCTTCTCCCCGAATGGGCAGTGGGAGCAGTTGATGGTGCTGCTTTCAGTTCCCCTCTGCTCCACTGCTGTTGATGTTGGTGTTGGTATGATCGGTGGGGGCTCAGTGACTACAGTCACCGCACACTGAAATATAATAAGAATGATATCACATTTAAAAAAGTAATGAAGTGCAGGCAGTATGTGAATAAATACTTAAAAAAACTATTTGAGATAACCATACAGTGATTTCTTGAAAAGAAGGTAATAAGCAACTACAAAAAAGGAAACACAACAGTTGCAATGCCTATGTAGTGATGTCACCTATAGGCTTACTATGGGGCACATGTTATCAGCTGACCCTCCTCTACACGGTAGCCGGAGCTGGGAGCTGATTATGTGACCAGACCAGAATAGGTAAGTACTGTACGTCTTTTATTTTTTAGGGTAGTTAGAATAGGGCTTAGAATGCGGTTGGGAGCAGGTTTACGCTTAGATAGCATTTGTCTGGACTTCTACTTGAAGCTCTTCATCAGAAAGATGTAGTGAAATCTTTTTAGAAAGCAAGTAGTCTATTTTGAGCAGATCGTTCTCCTTGCTCACTGCCCCAGTCTTTATCTGTTCATTGTTTTCTTCCAGAAATTTCTTTGCCAGGCTTATGATATTGATTAAAATCATCATCACTGTAGATAACTTAAAGTGGTTGTAAAGTCTCATGGTTTTTTACCTTCATGCATTCTATGCATGAAGGTAAAAAACCTTCAGTGTGCAACTTTACCCCAGCCCCCCCCCCCAATACTTACTTGAGCCCCATTGCGATTCAGTGATGTGCACAACAGCTCTGCTCCCCGGGGACTCCCCCTCTTCATTGGCTGAGACAGCAGTGGGAGCCATTGGCTATCATTCACAGCCAGTGAACCGATGAGAAGAGAACTGGGCATGGCCAAGCCATGCTCTTTGAATGAATGGACATGGCTTGGAAGAAAGGCTGCCTGGGTGCCCCCATAGCAAGCTGCTTTCCCTGAGATATGTTATATACAGTAGCTCACAGTCTCTTTGAGAGACAGGGATTCTTTAGTTTGCTTTATAAGCTTTAGAGATAATTTCAACACTTTTCCAAATATGGTTTAATAATGAAAAAGGTCAAAATAGTGCAAATAAAATATTTACAGAAAAAAGATGTTACAAAGAAATAAAGAAACTATAAAGCAACATAGAAAAATGAGTTGAAAATGAAGAATCGTTGCAAAGTCCTTGGTTTTAGCAGAGTCCAAGTCCGGTTAGGCGTTCCTTGGTTGATGTTAAACGAGAACTGTCAAATCTGCTTGCAATCTCTTGTTTATCTGACATCAAGGGGAGTGTTGACAGAGGCCATCTGATCAATTATGTGGCTGGGGAGGGGCCCAGTCAGAGTCCTGACCTCAACCCGATTGAAATGCTGTGGCATGACCTTAGGAGAGTGATTCACACCAGACATCCCAAGAATATTGCTACACTGAAACAGTTTTGTGAAGAGGAGTGGTCCAAAATTTCTCCAGATCATTGTGCAGGTCTGATCTGCAACTACAGGAAACGTTTGGTTGAGGTTATTGCTGCCAAAGGAGGGTCAACCAGTTATTAAGTCCAAAGGTTCACATACTTTTTCCTCCCTGCACTGTGAATGTTTACATGTTATGTGCAATTAAACCACGGCAACATCTAATGTTTGTGTAGTATTATGTTCAGCAGACTGTGTTCTTCTATTGTGATGTAGATGACGTTCAGAGCACATTTTATGCCCAATTCATGCAAAACTCCACGTAATTATTATTATTATTATTATTATTACATCGAGTTTATATAGCGCCAAAGGGTTTGCTCAGCGCTGTACAATAGGGGACAATACATGGCACAGTACAACAAAAACAGACAGCGTACGAGGGGTAAGAGGGCCCTACTCTTTCAAGCTTACAATCTAGGAGGGAGGGGGTAGTGGAACAATAGGAAGTGGCTGAGGGGAATGAAGTGGCTGAGGGGGATGAAGTGGTGGGAGGAATGAGGGAGGATGGCCGTTAGGTGAGGGTGGGGTAGGCTTCCCTGAAGAGATGGGTTTTGAGGAAGCGCCTGAATGTGGGGAGGGAAGGCGACAGTCGGATGGATTGGGGCAGTGAGTTCCAGAGGATAGGGGAGGACCTGGAGAAGTCCTGCAGTCGTGCATGGGAGGAGGAGACCAGGGAGCAGGATAGAAGGAGGTCCTGTGAGGAGCGAAGGGTACGGGTAGGGTGGTACTTGGGGATCAGGTTGGTGAGGTAGTCAGGGGCAGTGTTATGAACGGCTTTGTAGGTCAGGATTAGAAGTTTAAATTTGATGCGTTGGGCAATCGGGAGCCAGTGGAGGGAGAGGCAGAGGGGGGTGGCAGAGGTGGAGCGGGTGGTGAATCCCAAGGGGTTTACATACTTTTTCTTGCAACTGTATATACTTTATGCTCTTCCCATATCGTAGCAACAGATATTCCTTCAGTCTCATTTAACCTGAATTATTGTTCTATTTCCTTTTTTATTCTACTTTCAGTCTCTTGATCCTGTAGGAGCCTCTCATTTAATTTCTATATATTTGTCTTATTTTGATCCCTTCCCACCTTCAACTTCATTGTAACAGGTGCATGGTCTAATAATGATCTAACTTCTATATCCACCTTCACCAAAGACTCCAAGGGGTTTATTTACTAAAGCTGGAGAGTCCAAAATCAGACTCCCTTCTGCATAGAAACCAATCAGCTTCCAGGTTTCATTGCCAAAGCTTCATTGAACAAGCTGAGGTTAGAACCTGATTGGTTTCTATGCAGAAGGGAGTCTGATTTTGGACTCTCCAGCTTTAGTAAATAAACCCCCAAGAGTCTATGTTCAATCATTATATAATCCGGTCTGGAATACATCCTATGTGCAGGGGAATAAAACGTATAGTCTCTTTCTCTTGGATGCTTGATTCTCCAAGCATCCATAAATTGACACTGATGTAACATTTTTTGAATAGATTTTAGATGTTAACCTCCTTTCCTCTGCATACGTGACGATGTATCCATCCTAGGATCCATGAAAAAATTTAAATCTCCTGCCACAATTAATTTGCCCTTCTTAAAGTCCAGAAGTTTTCTTAACATGCTTTCCAGATAAGCCATTGGATTTTTGTGAAGACAATAAACATTTGCCAATGTACATTCCATTCCCTGAAACTCCCCTCTTAAGAACAGACATCATCCTTCAGGGTCCACCCTCCTATCCTCAATATTAAATCTAACATTTTTTTGCTATACCAATTGCTACCCCTTTAGCACGTTCTGTTGGCGAATCCACATAATACCAAGATGGGTAATTTTTAGAATATAATTTTACATTTGTATCTTGAGATATATGTGTCTCCTGTAGGAATACCACTTCAATAGAACATTGTTGTAATTCTCTGAGAATCTTATACCTTTTAACCGGTGTATTCAATCCTTTTACATTATAGGTCATAAAATTAACCGCTTCTATTATCTTATTCTCTTTCCCTTTCCCCTTCTTCTTTCCCTCTTCTTCTCCCATCACTCTTTCCCTTTTCTTCTCCCTCTCTCCTCTTCTCCTTCTGCATTCGCATAGAAGGAAGTACAGGTATCTATGACCACGAACAGGAAGACATCTCCCCTATAGTTTCTACTTCTTGTCCCCCATCCCCTACTCCTTCCCCCACCCTCCCTCCCACCTCTACTAAATCCTTTGGCCCTATTCTTGCCTTAGGAATCGTTTGTGGTCCTAATGCCACTTTTTTTTTTCCATTTTTAGGGTGAGACTCTGACCACATACGCCTGACCAAATCCATGACCCTACTCCTGAATCACAGATCCAGTGCATGTTGGCCTCCCGTCCACCGCCTAGATTCTATAAATCTCCACCTATTTAAGAGAAGAGAAAAGAAAGGAAGGGTGAGAAAGAAGGAAGGAGAAGAGAAGAGAAAAAAAAAGGGATTATTCCTCCTCTCTCCACCCCTCCCACTCCCCCCCCAAAAAAAACGACAAAAGACAGGTTACACTTCTCTCAGAATCATATTTTTTCCTTAGGAATCTTTTGCCATCTCCCTCTTTCTATCTCAACCTTTTCCTTTGCCCGTTTTGACCATCTTTGAATGTCCACTATCTGTAATTCCAGTCTTTCACAAAAATCCCGTAGTTCATCTGGGAACCTCAGTCTAACGGACCGTCCATCCTTCCATCTGATTAAACATGCTGGAAACCCCCATCTATATCATACATTTTGTTTTTTCATCTGTTCCAGTAATGGTTTCAAAGACCTTCTTCTGCCCAATGTTTCCAGTGCTATATCTGTAAACATGTTAATATTTATTTCTTCATATTTTATTGCTGGTATCCCTCCTATCTTCTTCCAAATGTTTGCCATATCTTCATAGTAATGAAATCATACTATCACATCTCTAGAGGTTTCCAACGCCACTCCATGGAATCGCCCTACTCTGTGATTCTATCAATTTTCAATTGCTCTGTTTCTAATCTGTCCAGCATTGGATTAAATAATTCCTCATTATCTCCATCAGATCTTCTCCTTGGGGTGCCTCTGGTAGACCCCGGATCCTCAAGTTTTTCCTCCTATCTCTGTTCTCTTGATCTTCCACCTTATACAATATAACAGTCTCTTTTGCTCTTGACGCATTTCTTCCAATTGCTTTTCCAAATCAGTTATTACTTGAGCATGTTTATCTAGTTTCTCCTCAGTTTCTTCCACTCGTGATAAAACCTGCCCCAGATCTTTGTGTAGTATGGAGCATTCTAATTTCGCAAACATTTCCGCTATTTCAGTTTTTGTAGGCATTTGTAGTCTTTTTTCTTGTTCATTAGTATTTTCAGTATCCATTTAATTTTCCATATATAAACTTTCTTCCACTTGGCTCAGGTTGGACACTCCTAATGACACTCTGGATTGCTCCCCAGAAATATTTCCTGTCATCCGTTTTCCACTTGCCCCCTGTGGGGTTTGCCCTTCAGGACTTTTTTCATGTGGGGGCAAATATTTTTTAATTGTGCTTGCGTTCATCTGGGGTGTTTTGGTCCCTCCTCCTTTTGTGGTTTTGTTCTTTACATCGTTGGTGTATTATTTTCTCAGTCCAAACAGAATGTTATTCAGGCACTTTCAATAGGATAAAAAATTATATTTTAACTCCAGTTCTCCTATCTTTTCAATTGAGGAGTCTTAATACTGTTTTACAGAATAAGAAATTCCCCCCCCCCTATTTCCTCCCTCAGGACTCCTTCAAAAGATCTTCTTTTCCTCTTTTTAACTATTCCAGACCCCCTGGTGACCCCTTTTATGGCTTTCTTTTCCTTATAATGATATTTGTCACCAACCACCTTTACCCTGTAACAGTACTAGTAAAAGTTAATGGGTCATGTGATGTTAGTCTCCGCCTTCGGGTGGATTCAATACGGCCCACTGTCATCATTTAATAACCTATATAGGAGAAGTGCAGACTCTTGAAGTGTTGGCTTTAAGGAAGAGGTTGTGTCCTCGAAACGCGTTAGCCAGTTGGTCATCCAGTGTTCCATTGTATGGACTCAGATGCTGTTTGGATCGAACATCTTGTTCAGTGTGTCATGCCTGTGTTTTTATGTCCATTGTGAGTGTGATACTTACTTTGTTCTTTCAATAAATACTTTTAAACGATAATGCACTAGATCGGTGCGCCCTCTTTTTTGTTTCTTGCAACTAGTAACAATTATGTTGGACTTTTCTTCCTCTGCTCTACCGCTTCACCAACCGCTATTGTCCGGGGTGTTCAGCACTGCACAGGCTTTCTGTCTTCCTTTACGGGGCAGTCAAAAGTGATCCAGCTTAGGGGAGGCACCCTCCGATGGGTCTGGAAGTCCATTTCGGGTTTGCTCCTCATGGTGTTGGTTCCTTCTTCTCCTATCCTGTCGGCGTCTCCCAGTGCTCCTCTTGGTGGTCATGTGATCCCTCCCAGCATCCACCGCTCCACTCCTAGACGGGATCCGCCTCTCCGCCACTCTCTCCCCAGTCTGATGGCTGGCACCCTCTCCTCACTGGTGCCACTCACAACACCACACCAAGCTGGGGGCTCACTCAGGGAAGGTAGGGTAATTATTCCTCGCCTTAATCTGATCCTCCTCAATGTTCCAGGTGGTCCTCAAGAGCTCCTAGAACATGCACCCTGCCGGCGCCATGTTCAGGCCCCTCCCCTGTTCCCCAACTACGGTATTTGTGACCCAGTGTCTGGTAACTTTCTGGGCATTGAAGCAGCTACATCAGACACTTTTATGGGCCCTGCAATGTATATTGGAAGTTAGATTCTGTTAGTCCTATTATCAGGCTGTTAAGGGGTGTTTGCCAGCAACTAAGATTTTGTGGAATGTATGAGCTGAAAGGTGATGGGAAGGAGAGAGAGGAAAAGATCACTGTGCAATGCTTTCTTATGAAGAAATGGTACGGGAGACTGGTGACATGGACAACATGGCTGCTACACACGCCCATGCCATGCCCAGCATGCACATCCATTACAAATGTGCCCAGACTACATCTGACTGTCAAGAAGGCATATCTGTAGCAGCTCATCCTACACGGGTGGAAGAGGAAGATAATGCCAGCATGTGGCAGAAAGTCTCCTACCAAGTCATAGGGTACAGGACTTCATGAGCTCCTAATGGTGGGGATGGATTTGGCTGTAGGACACTCCCATAAGATGTAACATTGTTAAAAGTTGATGCAGGGAGTTACCTGATTGTTTTTTTTTTTTTATTTTGTTCTTGATTTTTAGAAATGTAATATTTTTCACAGCAAAAATTAATCAAAGATATAATCCAGCACTTGAGGTTACATGTATGTGATACAATGTATCATAATTTATTACCATAGTATGTGTAGAATAAATATACATATAAATAAATAAAAATAATTTCATACAGGTCCATTAGGGATATCGCAGCAGGTCTCCAGTTCAGCATGCCTTGAGTCACAGTAGATAACGATACGTTGGAGGTCGAACTGGAAAGCAAACATGGATGATTAGCTCAAAGATTTTGCTCATGATATATGATCATGTATATGGTTGCATGTACAATACATTTTATCCTCTGTCAGGAAGCTTTGACTTACATCAACAGGGACGCTGTCATACAGACGTTTTCCAATCACTGTCTTCCCCTGGATGTCAATGTTCTCACGTTCCTCAATAGGCAAAGTCATGACCAGCTTGCAGTCGACGTACAAGGTGACGGTCTTTGCCTGCACGCTGATGGCAATCTTGTGCCAGTTGCGATCAAACAGCTCACTGACTTGGGTGCCTCGAAAGTTCACTTTCACCGCATCCTTTGTGACGCCCACTGAGCTGTACTCCAAAGCCTTGTTCTCTCCATCCAGCCTCAGCGAGACCTGTATGACCAAATATGAGAGAATTCTCAGTTTATGTATTCAAAATGTACACAGCTGGCAATTGGTAGCTTTATACATTGTAGGGTAAAATATCTGTGACCACCTGACCACCATACCTACATTATATGGCTAAAAGTATGTGGAATCCCCTCCATAAAATATTTGAGTTCAGGTGTTTCCAGTGAAGAGTCCTAATAATACTTCATCATGCAAAGACAATTCAGAAAATTCTGAGCTTCCAACCTTATGGTAACCATTTGGGGAAGGCCTTTTTTTCTGATCCAGCATGACTGTGCACAAAGCCAGCTCCATACAGACGTGGCTTGATGAGTTTGGTGTGGGTGAACTCAAGTGTCCTGCATACATTCTTGATCCAAACTCAACTGAACACCTTTTGGATCATTTTGAATACTATCAATCAGCATCTGCTCCCCTCACCTCGACCATTGTCCTCCTCCTCACCCTGTCACCTCCATGTCCCACCATCCTCCTAGGCTCGGCTCACCTCTGATGAGTCCTGCTGGGGTGCGGAGTCCAGGCTATGGCTCTCAGTGAGGAAAGGTGGCCTCCCAGCACTACACAACTTCTCTCTCATACACATCGGGCCCTGATCATCCTACTCACATAAGGTTAGCCCAGGAACCATAGCACACTCCTGCCTATTGATTGGCTCCAGCTGTTTAGAAGAAGGCTGAGCCAGCGCTGGACACACCCCATTTGGTCACTAGCCCACTCCTTGTTACAGCTGGAGGATTGTGTGTGCCAGTATGTGTACCGGAGATTACGGAGACCGCTGACCACCCAAGGTCATGGGCTAATCACTTTCCATCCTAGGGGAAGCCGATACTTCACTGTTACACAGAATACAGTCATGTGTGTGACATAAAGACATGTGTGAGAAATGAAGAATTCATGCAAGAGGTCCATAGGCCACACAGAGAGAGTGCCAGCCTGTGCTGCGCTCAGGCACCCCTAGGTGGCAGTGTCCCTTAGGTGGCCACTTAGTTTGCCTAGTGGAAGCACTGGCCCTGGACACACCCACTGCTGGCACTGTTACTGTCAATCACAGCCAATGAGGAGAGAGCAGGGGGCAGGGCTGAGCCACTCTCTGTGTGTGAATGGACACAGAGAGCAGGGATTTGAGGGCCGGCCTGCCTGGGTGCCCCCATAGCATTCTGCTTGATATGGGGGCACTAGGCAGGAGGAAGGGACCTGGAGTGCCGGCGGGGGACCCCAGAAGAGGAGGTTTGGGGATTGCACAGAACAGGCAAGTATAGACATGTTTGATATTTACTGTAAAAGAATGTAATCCTTTATAGTCACTTTAAATCATAAATTGTCAATGGTACCAATAGCCAGAATATTTTTGGTTTTTTTTCTTTGTCAGTTTACTTTTGTTGTCTACAGTTGCAAGAAAAAGTATGTGAACCCCTTGGGATTACGTGGAGTTTTGCATGAATTGGGCATAAAATGTGCTCTGAACGTCATCTAAGTCACAACAATAGAAGAACACAGTCTGCTGAACATAATACTACACAAACATTAGATGTTGCCATGGTTTAATTGCACATAACATGTAAACATTCACAGTGCAGGGAGGAAAAAGTATGTGAACCTTTGGACTTAATAACTGGTTGACCCTCCTTTGGCAGCAATAACGTCAACCAAACGTTTCCTGTAGTTGATTTATGATTTAACGATCTGGAGTCATTTTGGACCACTCCTCTTCACAAAACTGTTTCAGTGTAGCAATATTCTTGGGATGTCTGGTGTGAATCGCTCTCTTAAGGTCATGCCACAGCATTTCAATCGGGTTGAGGTCAGGACTCTGACTGGGCCACTCCAGAAGGCGTATTCTGTGCTGTTGCAGCCATTGTTTTGTTGAATGACTTGTATGCTTTGGGTCATTGTCCTGTTGCATCACCCATCCTCTGCGGAGCTTCAGTTGGTGGACAGATGGTCATACGTTTTCCTGCAAAATGTCTTGATAAACTCTGGAATTCATTTTCCCATCAATGACAACAATCCGTCCAGGCCCTGAGGCAGCAAAGCAGCACCAAACCAAGATGCTCCCTCCGCCATGTTTCACAGTGGGGATGAGGTTTTGATGTTGGTGTGCTGTGCCTTTTTTTCTCCACACATAGTGTTGTGTGTTCTTCCCAAACAACTCAATCTTGGTTTCATCTGTCCACAGTATATTTTGCCAGTAGTGCTGTGGAACATCCAGGTGCTCTTTTGCAAACTTCAAACGTGCTGCAATATTCTTTTTGGACAGCAATGGCTTCCTCCGTGGTGTCCTCCCATGTACTCCATTCTTGTTTAATGTTTTCCTTATTGTAGATGTGTCAACAAAAATGTTAGCATGTGCCAGAGATTTCTGTAGGTCTTTAGCTGACACTCCGGGATTCTTCTTTACCTCATGCAGCATTCTGCGCTGTGCTCTTGCAGTCATTTTTACAGGACGACCGCGCCTAGGGAGAGTAGCAACAGTGCTAAACTTTCTCCATTTGTAGACAGTCTGTCTTACCGTGGACACATGAACATCAAGGCTTTTGGAGATACTTTTGTAATCCTTTCCAGCTTCATGCAAGTCAACAATTCTTGATGGTAGGTCTTCTGAGAGCTCTTTTCTGCGAGGCATGGTTCACATCAGACAGTGCTTCTTGAAACCAGTAAACCCAAAACAGGTGTCAGCAACACATCCAATATCATCACACTGATTGGAGTCAAGGTTGGCTCATTCCTGGCTCCAATTAGCTCTGGGAGAAGTCATTAAGCTAGGGCCTCACATACTTTTTCCTCCCTGCACTGTGAATGTTTACATATTATGCACAATTAAACCATGGCAACATCTAATGTTTGTGTAGTATTATGTTCAGCAGACTGTGTTCTTCTATTGTTGTGACTTAGATGACGTTCAGAGCGCATTTTATGCCCAATTCATGCAAAACTCCACGTAATCCCAAGGGGTTCACATACTTTTTCTTGCAACTGTATATCCTGTTATGGAGATTTCTCTCTGATCCAGAGATGTAACAGGAAGTGAGGAGAATTTTTTACAATGTGAAGGGAATACCCTTCTAAACGTTTGTCTCCAAAACATTGGATGATTTCCTTCAGATGTCCCATTATATTATATTCTGCCTCAGTGATAATGGTCATCAGGATAAAAGGAGTAACTCAATCTCCACAGCGGGAACACAGACAAAATAAAAACTTGACAGGGGTTCTAATCATTCCCTAACTAACTAAAACTAAAATAAAATTTTGGGGTTATATATATGCTTTAGGTTTCCATTTGGGGGTCTGGTACACCTCCTGGAATCCTACAATGCAGGACCTCTCTAGAGATAGTTCTCAAGATGTTGCCCAAAGTTTCGTTTTCAAAGTTTCTGATTGGTCACTTTGGGTTAGTGGAGTTTACTAAGACATCCTCAATGCTGAGTAATCTAATATGGTGTCATGGATCTGCAAATTTGTATCAAACATTACCTGCGGTATCCCGTATTTGTCAATGATTTGCCAGACGTACCAGTCCTCCCGTCTGGAGGCCTTTCGGAACCTGAAGGTCGTAACAAAGGCGTATTCATCCGGCAGACCTTGAGGAAAGATGTCTCTGGAGAAGACGCAAAAATTCAACATCTGTTATTAGTGTGCATTTTAAGTTTATTAAGTGTTGAATAAATATTTAATTTATAAAAGTGTTGCTTTAGATGTACTTTAGAGCAGAATTATCTTTTTCATCACAAAATTAAAGTCCTGTTGCCAAAAACGTTAACCCTCCAATGCAATGTTTACCATCTCGCCAGTGCTGTTCACTACAGAAAATCCTCTACAAAGCTGATTCTGGGCATCAGATGGGCAGCTTGAATGATGAATTACCCCCATTTAACCTCTTCCTGGGGTTAAATGGGGGTAATTCATCATTCAGTCTGGGCTCAAAGGAGAATTTGCAGGGACAGAGCCAACGTCACTAGGTGAACGCCATTTGCTCTAGAACTATGGACCACCCAGGGCTGGAGAAGACGTGAAGAGGACTTCACACACAATGTGACAGGCTAGAAGATAGCTGCAAAAATGTATGTTTTTAAAGGTTTACGGTAATGGAGGGGGTCATTTGCTGGAAGGACCAGACTAACCTGATGTTGGACCTTAAAGGAAAATTGTGATATGTTACCAGTTAGTACACAAAAGTAATTTTGGTTCTGACCAGGCCACCTTCTTCCATGGCTCCATGGTCCAGTTCTTATGCTCATACGCCCATTTTTGGCTGTAGACATGGGTCAGCATGGGCACCCCGACTACCCTGCAGCTACACAGCCCCATACACAACAAACTGCAATGTTCTGTGTGTTCTGACACCTTTCTATCAGAGCTTCCATTAACGTTTTCAGCAATTTGAGCTACAGTAGCTCTTCTATTGGAGCAGGCTACATGGGCCAGCCTTTGCTTTACCAATGAGCCTTGGCTGCCCATGACCTTGTCATTGGTTTTCCTTCCATGGACCAATTTTGGCAGCTTCTGACCCTTACAGCCCAGGAACATCCCACAAGAGCTGCAGTTTTGTAGTTGCTCCGACTCAGTTGTCTAGCCATTACAATTTGGCCCTCAAATCTTTATGTTTGCCCATTTTTTCTGCTTTCAACACACCAACTTCAATGGTACCATGCTCACTTGTTGCCTTAAATATCCCACCCACTTTCAGATGCCATTGTCACAAGATAATCAATGTTATTCACTTTACCTCTCAGTTATATAATTAGCTAATCTATCTAATCTCATAAATTCAAAAATGCCCATTTTGAAGGCTTACATGCAAGGTCCTGGCCATATAAGGGGCATGGGGACTCGGGGACTGCCCTGAGGGACGTGAATCAGTGAAAAAAAAGTACAATTTTTAACTGCTTCCTTGCTGTCCTATAGCAGAAATACTGTTACATTGCGGTACGGGTGCGCAAAATCACGTATCTATCTATCTATCTATCTATTAAATGGGCCCACTAGTGGTCATCTACAAATAAGGGATTGGCATCCATAAGGGGCACTATAATGGGAACATTTGGTGTAAGGGGGACACCTGATGTCAGGGGGCACACGGATGGGGACCCTGATGTAAGAAGGCATTCTGATGGTGACCCTAAAGTAAGGAAGACTCTGATGGGGACACCTGATGTAAAAGAGGGCACTCTGATGGGAACACCTGATATAAGGGAGCACTCTGATAAGGACCATGATGTAAGGGGGCACTCTGAAGGGGACGCCTGATCAAAAGGAGTACTCTAATGGGGACACCTGATGTAAGGGGGCATTCTGATAGGGACCCTGATGTAAGGGGGCACTCTGATGAGGACCATGATGTTAGGTGGAACTCTGATGGGGATCCTGATGTAAGGGTGCACTCTGATAGGAACTCTGATGTAAGGGGGTACTCTGATGGGGACACCTGACATAAGGGGGCACTCTGATGGGGACTCTGATGTAAGAGGGCACTCTGATGGGGACACCTAATGTAAGGGAGCACTCTGATAGGGACCCTGATGTAAGGGGGCACTCTGATGGAGACCCTGATGTAAGAGGGCACTCTGATGGGGACACCTGATGTAAGGGAGCACTCTTATGGGGAGACTTGATGTAAGGGGGAATTCTAATAGGGACCCTGATGTAAGGGGGCACTTTGATGAGGATCATGATGTTAGGTGGAACTCTGATGGGGATCCTGATGTAAGGGGGCACTCTGATAGGGACTCTGATGTAAGGGGGTACTCTGATAGGGACACCTGACATAAGGGGGCACTCTGATGGGGACTCTGATGTAAGAGGGCACTCTGATGGGGACACCTAATGTAAGGGAGCACTCTGATAGGGACCCTGATGTAAGGGGGCACTCTGATGGGAAGACCTGATATAACGGGGCACTCTGATGAGGATCATGATGTTAGGTGGCACTCTGATGTGACCGTGATGTAAGGGGGCCCTCTGATTGGGACCCTGATGTAAGGGGGCATTGTGAAGGGAACCGTGATGTAAAGGGGCACTCTGATGGGGACACCTGACATAAGGAGGCACTCTGATGGAGACCCTGATGTAAGGGGGCACTCTGAAGGGGACACCTGATGTAAGGGGGAATTCTGATAGGGACCCTGATGTTAGGGGGCACTCTGATGGAGACCCTGATGTAAGAGGGCACTCTGATGGGGACACCTGATGTAAGGGAGCACTCTTATGGGGAGACTTGAAGTAAGGGGGCATTCTAATAGGGACCCTGATGTAAGGGGGCACTTTGATGAGGATCATGATGTAAGGGGGCACTCTGATGGGGACCCTGTTGTAAGGGGGCACTCTTATGGGAACACCTGATATAAGAGGGCACTCTGATGGGGACCCCGATGTAAAGGGGCATTTTGATGGGGAAACTTGATGTAATGGGGCACTCTGATGGGAACACCTGTTGTAAGGAGGCATTCTGATAGGGACCCTGATGTAAGGGGGCACTTTGATGGGAACACCTTATGTAAGGGGGCACTCGGATGATGATCCTGATGTAAGACGGCACTCCGATGGGGACACCTGATGTAAGGGAGCACTCTGATGGGAACACCTGATGTAAGGGAGCACTCTGATGGGAACACCTGATGTAAGGGGGCATTCTGATAGGGACCCTGATGTAAGGGGGCACTCTGATGATGATCCTGATGTAAGATGGTACTCCGATGGGGACACCTGATGTAAGGTAGCACTCTGATGGGAACATCTGATGTAAGGGGGCATTCTGATAGGGACCCTGATGTAAGGGGGCACTCTGATGATGATCCTGATTTAAGATGGTACTCCGATGGGGACACCTGATGTAAGTGAGCACTCTGATAAGGACCATGCTGTAAGGGGGCACTCTGATGGGGATATCTGATGTAAGGGATCACTCTGATGGGAACACCTGATGTAAGAGGGCATTCTGATAGGGACCCTGATGTAAGGGGGCACTCTGATGGAGACTCTTGATGTAAGGGAGCACTCTGATAAGGACCATGATGTAAGGAGGGCACTCTGATGGGAACACCTGATGTAAGGGTGCATTCTGATAGGGACCCTGATTTAAGGAGGCACTGTGATGGAGACATCTGATGTAAGGGAGCATTTCTGATAGGGACCTTCATGTAAGCGGGCACTCTGATAGGCACATCTGATATAAGGGGGAACAGGTTCTGTTTAATCACCCTAATCTAATGACAGCCTAATACATACAAGGTTATGACACTGTGTGGCAGACTGTCAATGACTCACACACAGTGTTGACATTATCCACCCTGACTTTTTTTTTCTGCCCCCCCAGATCAGGCCCTGGTTAATGGGTCCTTGACCTGCAGTCACACCTGAGCAAGATGCATGCCCTTGAGTTGGAAGCATTATTTGACACATTTTACAAACATTTTGTACATTTGTACATTAATCAAGCGTCAAGTGTTTGTTTCCTGGCCTGGGCAAAAGGAAGAGAGAATTTTTTGGGGGGATTAAAAACATGCACTTTACAGGTATTCCCGTTAAAGTCTATAGGACCAAAAAAAACCTGAATACACTCAAAAAAAAAAAAAAAGCTTATGTACTTTTGTGAGCGTAGGGTGACTGAATGTACAAGCATAAACAGGGACAATTAGAGAGAAAGGGATTCTGCATGTTGGGCGTAGGTGTTGTTGTCCAACATGAATGGGGTCTCATTATTATGGAGTATTGAGAAGGTCTGCAAACACATTGTATCAGTACCTAGTGGATATTATTTACTAAAACCGGAGAGTGCAAAATTTCATGCAGCTCAGCATAGAAACCAATCAGCTTCCAGGCTTTATTGCCAAAGCTTAAATGAGCAAGTTGAAGTTAGAAGCTGATTGGCTAGCATGTACAGTACATCTACACTAGATTCTGAGTGCAGCAGTTTTAGTAAATCTCCCCCCAAGTCTTTAAAGGGTTAATATGTGCAGCCACATAAGTGAACAAAAATGTTGACATTCTGATTTCAGTCAGATTTTGTTCATGTTTTGACAAAACGTCATTTAAATGTAATAGATTTCCGGAGAAAACGCAAAACGCCCACCACGTTATCCTATGCCTCGGTGCCCTTTGTCGCTCTCCATCTGTGAATACATTGACATTTGACATTTTTTTATGTTGGGTTTCTTCCGCTGAGTACAATAAATAAAGCACGATCAGAATTTTGTGGCAGGAATCTGGTGGGTGTGACGGAATGCCGCTTTCATTCTGGTCATTTTAATACATGGATTGCTGACCGGTGCCCTGCGTTGTATTAGAGTGATATAAAAAGGTTCAACGTGAATACTACACAGAGATCCCATCTGCATGGAGCACAGAGACAGCTTTGTATGGTAGTAAAGTGGACCAAGCATTGAGTATATTTATTCACGTTGACTACATAGAAGCTACCTGCAGATGGATGGTGCCATCTTTGTTCCATGGTCCACATGGTCACCCTCTGCCCCATCAAATTAAAATAGCCAGCACCCTGCAATAAGCCCCAGCTGTTTACTGAAGGCTCAGCAAACAGATGGCAAAGGAAAAAGTTCCAAAAACATGTTCTTCCACTGATATTCCGGGCCTAACTGGACCCCTTTCTCAAGGTAATAGGTATTTCTCTGTCTCCTTGAGAAAGGGGTTTGTGAGGCCCCAAAGCATTGGTGAAGGAACATGTTCTTGGAACATTTTCTGTGGTCATCTACAAAAGCCTCCCATACGTAGACATCAATGTAAAGGAACCGTCCCCAGACTGCACTTGGGTACTTCCGTTAGACTGCCGCTTCCCTGTCGGAACACTGACATCAAACACCACAGAAGACCATACAAAACTAGACGACACTAGTCTTGAAGTAAACCAGGAAGTAGACTAGTTTATTTTAACACAGATACAAGATATATACACTCAAGGGGACAATACCCCCTCCCTGCATAGTGACACAGGGTGGGGTAATCTACATTTAGTAACAAGAGACACACCAACAGACAGCAGACAGTCCCATCAGGAGGGAGGGCTGCTGGAGACACCCCCCACCAAGCCAATACCCAAACACACATACATCCCATAATAGTTTGGTCCCAAGCAAGACACACAATAGAACAATGGGATGCAACCACATGGCATTAAACAATCCACAACCCCCCCACCCCACCTATACATGTCTACACAATATTAGGACAGATCACCCTGTACCCCTAACAGGCACAGGGGGACTTACACATAAGAGGGATATGGGGAGCTGAAACAGGGGTCTCCACAACTCTCCAAAGTGAGCTGCGTTCCATGGGCCCCCCACCTAAAGTGATTCCCGTCACAATCAAACAGTCCTGAGACTGTCGTTGGGGGCCGCCATCTTGGAATTCCTATCAGTAGTTCCAGCAGACTCAGAACAATCACTCAAGTGACACTCTGTATTATTTCCTTGGTTGCTGCATAAAAGGTGGGGAGGTGAGGGACAAAGAAGCTGGGCCAGCACAGGCAGTAGTTAGACACTACCAGAAAAGAAGAGGGCTTGGACGTGCAAAGAAGAAAGGGGAATGTACTAGGGAACTGGCTAGTCCATTTTCACAGCAAGTTCAAAGGCACAATGCAATAGAATAAGCAATTTATCTGTTATTTGTAAGTTAGTGATGGTCTCTTTAAAGGTTTTAATGAAATTTTTTCTTATAAATTACAAAAATTATTTGTAAAGAAAATAATTTGACAACAGACAGCAGCAGATCGGTTGTTTTCTACTTACTCAGTCCTCTGGACAATGGGGTAGGTTCCAAGGCGTACATAGGAGCTCTGTACTCCGCCATCTTTTTCTCCAAATACTTCTTTGACGTTGAAGAGTTCCATCAGGTCAAAACCTGTCACCAAATGATGTATAAGAAGAACGGTGGAAGATATTAGCTCTTGGCATGGATGCACAGCAGTATACAAATGCAAGTGTTTAAAACATTTAAAACCTTGAGAGGGAGCATCACAAGTTGCTTGAGAGCACAACCAATAATTCTGAAGTGAACCTGGTCTCAAAATGTCAAGATTTATAGGAAACATCTAGAAATGGTAATGGTGCCTAAGCAATACCTTGAAAAATCTACATTTTGCCTTGAATCCCTCTGGAAATATTACAGTGCACTTCCTGTGCCTAGGCACTCCTGTCCCTTCAGCCTCAGAATTGTGCGTTCTTCAGTGTGAGATCATCTAGTCCAAGGTTTTCCTCAACTAGGGTCCTGTGGAACCCTAGGGTTCCTCCAGTGGTTGCTAGGGGTTCCTTGATCAATAAGCAATTTCTTCTTCTCAGATGAGTAACCACTGGCACCACTGATTTTTTTAGCTATCTGTAAGGAGGGGGGTGGGGTTTCCCAATGACCAAAAATGTAAGGAGCATTCTTCCCACTGTCCATAACTCTGTGAGTTGTAAATATAAATATTATCAGGGCTACCCTGACGGCAAAACATTATTTAAAGGGTTCCTCCATATTAAAGAGGTTGAGATAGGCTGGTCTTGGCTTTGCTGCCTCTCACTGCTAGTCTCACCAGATTTGGAATGAGATTTGGTGATGTCACTACTAAGCTGCTTGTTTTTCTGCTTGCTGAAGGGGAAGCTGTACCTGAGGAGCTGTAGTGCAAGAATCTCCCTGATTCTGCCTCATTCATTCTGTGGATCTGGCTTCCTCTACCTCTGTTTCTTGATCATTATCACACTATTCATCAAGGGTGCAGTTGTGATTTGTGGAAGCAAAGCCTGGCTGAGAAAACGTTATCATTCTGTCCTGGAGTGGCCTAGCCAGTCTCCAGATCTCAACCCCATAGAAAACCTTTGGAGGGAGTTGAAAGTCTGTGTTGCCCAGCGACAGCCCCAAAACATCACTGCTCTAGAGGAGATCTGCATGGAGGAATGGGCCAACATACCAGCAACAGTGTGTGCCAAGAACCAGCAAACACAAATACTCCTGCGCTTGGGGATGGACTCGATGCAGGCTACAACCACATTAAGAATGTCCTGGAACATGCACACCTTGCTGCCCTCAAATGGACCGGGGGAATCCAGATATACTGAATGGGGAAAGAATAAAGAGAGGGCGCACAGGCCTAGTGCATTACCATAAAAAATGTTTAATAAAAAATAAAGTAGGTGTTGTACTCACAAACGACAATATAGTCAGTCATCATAAAAGAACAGCTGGGTCAACACTGCGCTGAGTAACAGTCCGCAATAGGGAGTTTAGACATCCAAAAGGCTGACGCGTTTTGAGGACTTGCCTATTCCTCAGAGCCACGCGGTGTTGACCCAGCTGTTCTTTTATGATGTGCCCTGACTATATTGTCGTTTGTGAGTACAACACCTACTTTATTATTTATTAAACATTTTTTATGGTAATGCACTAGGCCTGTGCAACAGTGTGTGCCAACCTTGTGAAGACTTCCAGGAAACGTCTGACCTCTGTCATTGCCAACAAAGGATATATAACAAAGTATTGAGATGAACTTTTCATATTGACCAAATACTTATTTTCCACCATAATTTGCAAATAAATTCTTTCCAAATCAGCCAATGTGATTGTCTGGATTTGTTTTCTCATGTTGTCTCTCACAGTTGAGGTCTACCTATGATGCCAATTACTGGCCTCTCTCATCTTTTTACGTGGGAGAACTTGCACAATTGGTGGCTGACTAAATACTTTTTTGCCCCACTGTAGCAAGGTACCCCTGCCATGTGGTACCCCAATAGTTGTGTTCAAAAGGTCTGACACGGTTCAACCTCTGCTGTGTCTCACTATCTGACTTTCTACAGATTGTCAGTGTTGCAGTCTAAACACCGGGGGAGAGGAGACTGTGGAAATGACTCCTTCTGCCTGCAGCGGACTAATAACATTATTTAATTCAGGCAAAGACATTGACTGGAACTCAAGGACAGCTTTATCAGGATAAAAGGTACAATTTTTTTTGGATCACACCCAGGGGAGGACTGACCATTTGGAAACTCGGGCACTGCATCTCATGGGGCATCTCATGGGGCCCGGGGTCAGTAGGGGGCCCCATGAGATGCCCCTGGTACCTTTCTTATAGGCTTGAGTTTGGGCAAGGACACAGGGGCCCCATGATCTCCTATTGCCCGGGGGCCCCATGAGTTGTCAGTCCGCCCCTGATCACACCTATGATTTTTGCTTTTGATTTGTTCTTTAATGCTTTTTGCATTGTGCTTTGTGTTTTTACACTTGCGTTTTTGCATGTTTTTACTGCTTTTTTACCATGTTTTTTTCAGGGTTTTTTCTTTGGTAAAGTGGAAATTTTTTGAGAGAAGGGGTGGATGCCGCTCTACCGATCCTCAGAAGTCAAACCCGAAAGCGATCTGGACTCTGGCTGACCTCAGCCGTCACTCCATCCACACCCTTCTGACGTGTTTCGCCCCACCCATCGGTGGCTTGGTCACAGAGGCTTGGGAAAACAGGCAGCACAGAAGCTATATGTAGCAGTGCGTTTCTGTAAAAACGATCTAATGCTGAAAAATGCGGAAAACGCAGTAAAATGCCGCAAACCAGCATTTTTGGATGTTTTTTGATGAAAACATTTTTCAGTAGAAAAAAAAAAAAGCTAAAAAATGCCAAAAATGCAGAAAAACACGGGAGAACACCAATAAATGCGGCAAAACCCCACTAAACACTAATGCGAAAACGCTAAAAAAAGCTGAAGAACTCACATTTTTAACGTGACTTTACACAGCTAACATTACCAGGGTTATCAAAACGTCCAGCGTGGATGAGGAATTTTAGCTGTAAAAATGCTCTAACGCTGAAAAATGCAGTAAAATACCAGCGTTTTTGGACTTTTTTTAACCAAAAATATTTTTTTTGGTTAAAAAAAAGCCAAGAAATTCCAAAAATGCAAAAGATGTGAACGTGTCCCATAGGAAACCCTGTTAGATGGACTGCAGTCTGTTTCTGAAAAAAGCACTAAAAAAACGCATTGCTGTGAACCAGGCCTAATTCTCTGGGTGCAACTTTGCATGCGATTTGCATGCCATGCGACTTGAAGATTGCA
The DNA here is from genome assembly GCF_062004578.1 of Staurois parvus. Taxonomy (NCBI): domain Eukaryota; kingdom Metazoa; phylum Chordata; class Amphibia; order Anura; family Ranidae; genus Staurois; species Staurois parvus. The sequence goes on along the minus strand of NW_028318579.1, from coordinate 2,863,616 downwards.
TGCCAAGTTGCACTCTATTTGTCCGCAATTATAGCGGTCATATCAGTGCGGTTCCAACTTGGTCAAAGCCGCACTGATTTCTAAAGTAGTGCATGCATTACTTTTGGTGCGATTTGCATAGACATCTGTACCAGCATACATGTGAATATGTTCCATAGGAAACCATGTTAACCACTTCCAGTCCGGACACTTTCACCCCCTTCCTGTCCAGGTCAATTTTCAGCTTTCAGCGCTATCACACTTTGAATGACAATTGTGCGGTCATGCAACACTGTACCCATATGACATTTTTTTAAATTTTTTTGAGACAGATAAAACTTTATTTTGGTGGTATTTATTCACCGCTGGGATTTTTATTTTTTTGCTATATAAATGAAAAAGTCCAAAACATTTTTAAAATAGTGTTTTTCTTATAAAATTTAGCAAATAAATAATCTTTCTTTATAAATCTTGGCCAAAATGTATTCAGTTATCTTTTTAGTAAAAAAAAAAACAAATTAGTTTATAAACAAAAATTATATTTTTTCAATTTTTTTTTTACATTTTTTTTTTTATTTTTTATATTATTATTATTTTTTTTTTTACATACCATCATCCTAGCAGTACAGTGTCACCATGATGACCCTGTACTACTTGTGGGGGGTGATGAAGATTTTTTTCTTTTTTACACTGATTGCTTTTACCCCCATAAAGGCTGTAAAAGCAATAATTTCTCCTCTCTGGATGCATTCCTGCAGCCCAGGGGCGGACTGACAACTCATGGGGCCCCCGGGCAATAGGGGATCATGGGGCCCCTGTGTCCTTGCCCAAACTTAAAAAAGCCTATGAAAAAGGTACCAGGGGCATCTCATGGGGCCCCTTACTGACCCCAGCCCCTCGTGCAGTGCCCGAGTTTCCAAGTGGTCAGTCCGCCCTTGCTGCAGCCATTGAGAAATACTGTGAGAGCTGTGATTGGTCACAGCTTGTCACATGGTACAAGGCTGTTGTGAAAAGCCATGTACCATGTGATCTCTGTGATCATTCACAGATTTCACTAGTAGTAAGCAATGATGTCAGAAGTGACATCTTGCTTACTACTATTCATGTGATCACTGATTGGCCAATCAGTGATCACATGATCGGGACCTTACACAGAGGTCCCGTACAGCGATCGGTGTCCGGAGGACACTTTGGGCACTGGATCGTGGTGCCATGAGCTCCCAGGGAGCGCGCACAGGCTAAAATGGCGGGCGCCATTTATGAATGGCAACCCGCCCCTGCACAAGTGGTTAAATGGACTGTGGTGCGTTTCTGCAAAAAGCAAAAAAAAAAACACGCATTGGTGTGAACCAGGCCTAAGACCCTGGTTGCACCGGGTGCGACTTGGCATGCGATTTGTGTCCCATACGACTTAAAAATCACACGCCAAGTCGCACCCTATTGTCCTCAATTACAGCGGTCATATCGGCGCGGTTTCCGACTCGGTCGGAGCCGTGATGATCTCTAAAGTAGTACATGCACTACTTTTGGTGCGATTTGCATAGACATCTGTGTCAGATGTCTTGCAAATCGCACCTCAACCCGCAATGACATCCCGACTTTGAAATTGTGCGACTTACAGTGAAGTCGCACGATTTCAAAGTCAGGATCGATGCGACTGGGGGTGTAAGTGAGGCCAAGCCAGTAGGCAATGGAGGCTGCTGACCAAGAGAACAAAACGAGTCAATGGTCAGCGATGCACTTTACATCTTATGGCCTCATTTAGCCAAGCCCATACATGCGACAATGGACCAGTCCTGGTGCTTCCGTAGTGTCTCAGAGCGTACTGAAATACCCATTTAATATGCGCGTCTCGTCCGCTGCATTCTTTATTCGCTTATACATCAAAAAAAAAAAACCTCACAAAAGTTCAAGAAATGCACATTGTTATTCATATATCATGGAATGTGCTTCTATCGGGACGGAAACCAAACAAATATTTATTATGCGGCTTTGGCTGATCCCAACGTATGGCCGCCGCAGGGCCCCCATCCTTCTAAGAAATAAATGAGGTCTCGCGACCTCCGCGACTCCTGCAAAGGTCACTTTGCAAAATACGTCTGTGTGTTAGTCATTGGCCAGATCTATGTATCATTAGTGAGCGCATTGTGCGTAGGATCTGCTCCATCGTTAATCATGTAAATGGGGGGGGGGGGGCTAGTAGTGCCTCGAAGACAAAGAGAACTTTATAAATACATCAAATGTGAAAAGGATTATTGTCGCAGCGGTCGCGGTAAGCGGAATTAGCGTCTGGGCCATTAAAAGTGGATGTCGAGGGAAAAATTGGATTTAGATGAAGCCAATTAAGGAAAATATAGAAGACTTCCTAATACTTATATTTACTGATTTTGGAATCGTAAAGCTTTTTTTAAAAAACTGAAAGGAAAACAACGCTTTTGCCAAATAATGAGCCAGCCCACCTTCCCAAGAGCGCCAAACTAATCTCCCTACAGAAGTAAACCTACTTTGGAATCTTGTACCTACAGGTATGCATTTAACCCCTTGGCGCCAGTGCCCCCCGGCCCTTTAAGGGTTTCAGAAGCTGGGAGGCGGGGCGGGGTTTTAGGGTCAAGTAACCACCGTGATTCGCCATCACATGATCAAGAAAGGTCCCGATTGAAAGAGGAGATAGATATGAGATAGATAGATAGATAGATAGATAGATAGATAGATAGATATGAGATAGATAGATACAGTTGTGGCCAAAATTATTCAACCCCCAATGCTGTAAAGGGGTTTAGGGACTATAGTGTACATTTGGAATTGTATTCAGAATCAAATCCTACAAGGACGTTGTAACTACCCAAATGCAACTAAAATGACATCAATTGTTTATGTAATACAGTAGTAAATGGTTCTTATGTGGTTTCTTCATTGCCACAATTATTCAACCCCTTAAAGACTACCACTCTGAAGAACAGAGGTTCATACAGGTGCTTTCCATCAGGTATTGAAAACACCTGTGGATGTCACCGAGCAGCAATCAAGCATAATAAGCACCAATTAGGCAGCTTTAAAATGACTGTGATACTCAGCTCCTTCTAGACATTTACTGGTGTGGTTACAAACATGGTGAAGGCAAGAGAATGGTCCAGGAAGACAAGAGAAGAGGTGATTTCTCTTCACAGGAAGGGCAATGGCTATAAGAAGATTGCAAAGATGTTAAACATACCAAGAGACACCTTAGGAAGCATCATTCGCAAATTCAAGGCAAAGGGCACTGTTGAAACGCTACCTGGTCGTGGCAGAAAGAAGATGCTGACTTCGACTGCTGTGCGCTACCTGAAGCGTAGAGTGGAGAGAAGTCCCCGTGTGACTGCTGAGGAACTGAGAAAAGATTTGTCAGATGTGGGTACAGAAGTTTCAGCCCAGACAATAAGACGCACACTGCGTAATGAAGGCCTCCGTGCCAGAACTCCCAGGCGTACCCCCTTGCTGTCTCCAAAGAATAAGAAGAGTCGACTGCAGTATGCCAAAAGCCATGTGGACAAACCACAAAAGTTGTGGGATAGTGTTCTGTGGACTGATGAAACAAAATTAGAACTGTTTGGGCCCATGGATCAACGCTATGTTTGGAGGAGGAAGAACAAGGCCTATGATGAAAAGAACACCTTGCCTACTGTGAAGCATGGTGGAGGGTCAATCATGCTTTGGGGCTGTTTTGCTTCTGCAGGTACAGGGAAGCTTCAGCGTGTGCAAGGTACCATGAATTCTCTTCAGTACCAGGAGATATTGGATGGAAACGTGATGCAGTCCGTCACACACCTGAGGCTTGGGAGACGTTGGACCTTTCAACAGGACAATGATCCCAAGCATACCTCCAAGTCCACTAGAGCATGGTTGCAGAGGAAAGGCTGGAACATTTTGGAGTGGCCATCGCAGTCACCAGACTTAAATCCGATTGAGAACCTCTGGTGGGACTTAAAGAAAGCAGTTGCAGTGCGCAAGCCTAAGAATGTGACTGAACTGGAGGCCTTTGCCCATGAAGAATGGGCGAAGATACCCGTAGATCGCTGCAAGACACTTGTGTCAAGCTATGCTTCACGTTTAAAAGCTGTTATAACTGTAAAAGGATGCTGTACTAAGTACTAAGATTGAATGTCACTTGGGGGTTGAATAAAACTGATAATGCTGTGAGCACAGAAAAGACATTTGTGGTTATTTCATTATAACTGTTATGTTATATTTGTCTGACCTACAAGTGCCTCTTTAATGTAAATGTAAGCAAGATGACTGAATGATCAAAAGCAATGTCAAACTGGCCAAAACACTCAATTTCAGTGGGGGTTGAATAATTTTGGCCACAACTGTAGATAGATAGATAGATAGATATGAGATAGATAGATAGATAGATAGATAGATAGATAGATATGAGATAGATAGATAGATAGATAGATATGAGATAGATAGATAGATAGATAGATAGATAGATAGATAGATAGATAGATAGATATGAGATAGATAGATAGATAGATAGATAGATAGATAGATAGATAGATAGATAGATATGAGATAGATAGATAGATAGATAGATAGATAGATAGATAGATAGATATGAGATAGATAGATAGATAGATAGATAGATAGATAGATATGAGATAGATAGATAGATAGATAGATAGATAGATAGATAGATAGATAGATAGAGACATAGAGAGACATAGAGATAGAGAGACATAGAGATGGAGAGACATAGATAGATAGATAGATAGATAGATAGATAGATAGATAGATATGGATGGAGGGATAGATAGATAGATAGATAGATAGATAGATATGGATGGAGGGATAGATAGATAGATAGATAGATAGATAGATAGATAGATAGATAGATAGATAGATATGAGATAGATAGATAGATATGGATGGAGGGATAGATAGATAGATATGAGATAGATAGATAGATAGATAGATAGATAGATAGATAGATAGATAGATAGATATGAGATAGATAGATAGATAGATAGATAGATAGATAGATAGATAGATAGATAGATATGGATGGAGGGATAGATAGATATGGATGGAGGGATAGATAGATATGCATGGAGGGATGGATACATATGGATGGAGGGATGGATATATATGGATGGAGGGATAGATAGATAGATAGATAGATAGATAGATAGATAGATAGATAGATATGAGATAGATAGATAGATAGATAGATAGATAGATAGATAGATAGATATGAGATAGATAGATAGATAGATAGATAGATAGATAGATAGATAGATATGAGATAGATAGATATGAGATAGATAGATATGAGATAGATAGATAGATAGATAGATAGATAGATAGATAGATAGATAGATATGCATGGAGGGATAGATAGATAGATAGATAGATAGATAGATAGATAGATAGATAGATAGATAGATATGCATGGAGGGATGGATACATATGGATGGATGGAGGGATAGATAGATAGATAGATAGATAGATAGATAGATAGATAGATAGATAGATAGATATGGATGGAGGGATAGATAGATAGATAGATAGATAGATAGATAGATAGATAGATAGATAGATATGAGATAGATAGATAGATAGATAGATAGATAGATAGATAGATAGATAGATATGGATGGAGGGATAGATAGATATGCATGGAGGGATGGATACATATGGATGGAGGGATGGATATATATGGATGGAGGGATAGATAGATAGATAGATAGATAGATAGATAGATAGATAGATATGGATGGAGGGATAGATAGATAGATATGAGATAGATAGATAGATAGATAGATAGATATGGATGGAGGGATAGATAGATATGAGATAGATAGATAGATAGATAGATAGATAGATAGATAGATAGATAGATAGATAGATATGGATGGAGGGATAGATAGATATGGATGGAGGGATAGATAGATATGCATGGAGGGATGGATACATATGGATGGAGGGATGGATATATATGGATGGAGGGATAGATAGATAGATAGATAGATAGATAGATAGATAGATATGAGATAGATAGATAGATAGATAGATAGATAGATATGAGATAGATAGATATGAGATAGATAGATAGATAGATAGATAGATAGATAGATAGATAGATAGATAGATATGGATGGAGGGATAGATAGATAGATAGATAGATAGATAGATAGATAGATAGATATGAGATAGATAGATAGATAGATAGATAGATAGATAGATAGATATGAGATAGATAGATAGATAGATAGATAGATATGGATGGAGGGATAGATAGATAGATATGAGATAGATAGATAGATAGATAGATAGATAGATAGATAGATAGATAGATATGGATGGAGGGATAGATAGATAGATATGAGATAGATAGATAGATAGATAGATAGATAGATAGATAGATAGATAGATAGATAGATATGGATGGAGGGATAGATAGATAGATAGATATGAGATAGATAGATAGATATGGATGGAGGGATAGATAGATAGATATGAGATAGATAGATAGATAGATAGATAGATAGATAGATAGATAGATAGATAGATAGATAGATATGGATGGAGGGATAGATAGATAGATAGATAGATAGATAGATAGATAGATAGATAGATAGATATGAGATAGATAGATAGATAGATAGATAGATATGAGATAGATAGATAGATAGATAGATAGATAGATAGATATGAGATAGATAGATAGATAGATAGATAGATAGATAGATAGATAGATATGAGATAGATAGATAGATAGATAGATAGATAGATAGATAGATAGATAGATAGATATATAGATAGATAGATAGATAGATATGAGATAGATAGATAGATAGATAGATAGATAGATAGATAGATAGATATGAGATAGATAGATAGATAGATAGATAGATAGATAGATGATAGATAGATAGATAGATAGATAGATAGATAGATATGAGTTAGATAGATAGATATGAGATAGATAGATAGATAGATAGATAGATAGATATGAGATAGATAGATAGATAGATAGATAGATAGATAGATAGATAGATAGATATGAGATAGATAGATAGATAGATAGATAGATAGATGATAGATAGATAGATAGATAGATAGATAGATAGATATGAGTTAGATAGATAGATATGAGATAGATAGATAGATAGATAGATAGATAGATAGATAGATAGATAGATATGAGATAGATAGATAGATAGATAGATAGATAGATATGAGATAGATAGATAGATAGATAGATAGATAGATAGATAGATAGATAGATAGATTGATAGAGACATAGAGAGACATAGAGATAGAGAGACATAGAGATGGAGAGACATAGATAGATAGATAGATAGATAGATATGAGATAGATAGATAGATAATAGATAGATAGATAGATATGAGATAGAGAGATAGATAGATAGATAGATAGATAGATAGATAGATATGAGATAGATAGATAGATAGATAGATAGATAGATAGATAGATAGATAGATATGAGATAGAGAGATAGATAGATAGATAGATAGATAGATAGATAATAGATAGATAGATATGAGATAGATAGATAGATAGATAGATAGATAGATAGATAGATAGATAATAGATGGTACTTTTTGACTTTTTTTTTTCACTGATTCACATCCCTCAGGGCAGTCCCCAAGTCCACATACCCCTTATATGGCCAGTATCTTGCCTGGAAGCCTTCAAAATGAGCATTTTTTAATTAACGAGTCCCGTAGACATGCATTAGGTTCGAAGTTCGAGGTCGAACATTCATTAGGGGGTGTTCGGACCCTCACTATTCAGCAAGTTTCTTGGCGTGTTTGTCACATGTAGGGCAGCCAATCAAGTGAATGGGTTGCCCTATGTGCGGAAATGCTTGAAAAATGTGCAAAAAAAAGAAAAGTGAACGATGTGAAGATGTGAATGTTGCCAGAGCTGGTTTTGTGTTTTTCGCACGCATGCGGAGGCCTGACATAAAAATAATTTTAGCCCTGAAGATTATACAAAACCCCAAAATAGAATGTATTTTCTGAAAGCAGGCACCCTAGAGAATAAAATAGTGGGACGTCGCACAATATTAGCACAACGGTTCATAAAACACACACATAGTAAAAAATACACTAAAAGTTAGTTTTAGGACAAACACAAAAAAATGACCCAACTTTTGGTGAAATATAACAGATGAGAATGTTCTGCGTAAATAGTAGCGTCGGGCTATATGGTCGGGTTGAATGTTAGTTTGGCCACTCGTGTGTTTGGCAAACACCCGAACGGTATCTGCATTTGGCGAGCTGTTTGCCCGCTGTGCCCCACAATGCACTTCTCTGCACCCTGACATTGCATCATGATTGGCCAAAGCAATGCACCTGACCACGCACTTTTGGCGTTTTTTTCTACAGCCAGTAAACCCCCCAGCATGTTATCCTATGTGTCCATCCCCGGCATGTTATCCTATGTGTCCATCCCCTGCATGTTATCCTATGTGTCCATCCCCGGCACGTTCTCCTACGTGTCCATCCCCGGCATGTTATCCTATGTGTCCATCCCCGGCATGTTATCCTATGTGTCCATCCCCGGCATGTTATCCTATGTGTCCATGCCCGGCATGTTATCCTATGTGTCCATCCCCGGCATGTTATCCTATGTGTCCATCCCCGGCATGTTATCCTGTGTGTCCATCCCCGGCATGTTATCCTATGTGTCCATCCCCGGCATGTTATCCTATGTGTCCATCCCCGGCATGTTATCCTATGTGTCCATCCCCGGCATGTTATCCTATGTGTCCATCCCCGGCGTGTTCTCCTATGTGTCCATCCCCAGCATGTTATCTTATGTGTATTTACCCGGTGATCTGCTGGACACAGCTGATCACGTGGTAAAAGGCCGCCATGATTGGCCGTTCACTGTATCTTGTGATCAGCTATGTCCGCGACTACCGGCGGCACCGGGTGCATGCCGCTGGTGGTGCACAGGGGGCTTGTTCTGGAATGACGTCTATGAAGGGGCGGACTGACAACTCATGGGGCCCCCAGGCAATAGGGGATCATGGGGCCCCTGTGTCCTTGCCCAAACTCAAAAAAGCCTATGAAAAAGGTACCAGGGGCATCTCATGGGGCCCCCTACTGACCCCAGGCCTTTGGGCAGTGCCGAGTTTTCAAATGGTCAGTCCGCCCCTGCATCCATGGACGTCGTCCCAGAACCAGACAACCGCACTGTGGCCATCCTTTGGCTATAGCATGGTAGGGAACTGGTTAACGTGACTTAACCCAGCAAATCCTACCAGCATTATTAAAACGCCCCCTCCCCCCACCACTGTGCAAGAAGCCTTACGTCTGTATGCTTTCTAAAGATAATGAATGAGATATAAAAAACAAAGGTGGCCATACTGGAGATCTCCTAAGGTCAGCCCTCGACCTACCTGGAATTTCGTCTTTTTCTCCATTCTTGTGTTTAAAACGGTCACCCTCAACTCTCACATTTGGACACAGGACATCTGCAACCAAAAAACAGGAACAATTAGGTATGTAAGGTTACATAAGACACTTAAAAAGCACAATTCAGCACAGCAAGACATACAAAACAGCAGACTTGTCATGTTGGAAAGCACTAAAAGGAACTTTGGAAATGTTATTTGTAAAACAGCTTAAAAAGCACAAATTTTCAATTAAAAAAATACACTAAAGTTAATTTTAGGACACAAAAATTTAATATATTACCCAATTTTTGGCAACATATAAAAAAAGATAAGGTTACACCGACTAAATAGATACCCAACATGTCAAGCAGAACAATTGCCTACAAAATGATGATGAACTTTGGTACTCTATATTTCCCATAGGCAACAATGTAAAAGCCTCTCCTCCAATGTAAAAGGTCATCTCCTATGTGATATAAACTTTTGTGATAGGTTCTCTTTTAGACCCCTGGGGGTTTATTTACTAAAGCTGGAGAGTCCAAAATCAGACTAACTTCTGCATCGAAACCAACCAGCTTCTAACCTCAGCTTGTTCAATGAAGCTTTGGCAATGAAACCTGGAAGCTGATTGGTTTCTATGCAGAAGGGAGTCTGATTTTGGACTCCCCAGCTTTAGTAAATAAACCCCCTGATGTCTCACCTGTGTTCCACTGAAGTTAATGGAGCATGGATTGCGCTCCATTAGCTTCTTCCCTGCCCATAGCAACTGGGGAAAGTGACAGCGGAAACCGGAATACATGTCACTTCCAGGTTCTGTGCAGCTAGGGGAGATCAACGAACGGGTGTTCACTGGTTTCCCTCGCCTCCATCCATGACACCTGCCATGTGAGTCAGCTTAACCCGGGTAGTATGGTGAGAGGTATCGTGTAGGAGGAGGCCCAGTTCTGAGCTTGTATATGGGGAAGGATGGGCTGAACACTTTTTTCCAAGTGCTTGGGTGTAACTTTATTTTTTGACAGTTTTTTTTTCACTAAAGCCTTATTTATATCACATAGGGGACAAAAAAGTTTTCTATGTGATATAAACTCTTTGTGTTAGGTTCTCTTTTTTGGGACATCAGGGGTCTTTTAGACCCATGATTTCTCACTTGCCTTCATCTGAAGCTAATAGAGCACAGATTGTGCTCCATTAGCTTCTTCCCTGCCCATAGCAATTGAGGAAATTGACAACAGAAACCGGAAATGACATTATACATGTCACTTCCAGATTCTTTAGGGGAGATTCTTTAGCTAGGGGAGATCAGTGAATGGGTGTTCAGTGGTCTTCCTTCCTACCATTAGGTGACACCCACCATGTGGGTCAGTGGAGCTCAAGAAGCATGGTGTTACATGAGGGGACATACAGTTCCGAGCTTGTATGTTGGGGTGGGATAGGCTCAAATTTTTTTGAGTAGTTTTTTTTTTTTACACTTTTTTTCACTAAAACTTTACTAATATCACATAGGGGACAAGAAGTCCCCTATGTGATATGAACTCTTCGCAACAGTTTTTCTTTAACAAGACATCAGGGGTCTTTTAGACTCCTGATGTCTCACCAGCCTTCTACTGAAGCTAACAGAGAACAGATTGTGCTATATTGGCTTTTGGAGTGTGCACACACTGGCTGCTATAGTAGTATCTGTTGCCATAACAGGTGTCCCCGTGGAAAGATTTTCTTTCTATTCCTGTTCTGGTGACAACTGCAAAAGTTTGGACAAATTTTTGGAACGGACAAAACTTTTTATTTTTTCTTCTCAACTTCATTTTTTGGATTTTGGATATTTCAGTTTTGGATGGGCATCATTGTTTTCAGTCACCCTCAAGTTTCTTCTGTCTGGCGCCCCTCCTTCACAAAGCCATAGCAAAGAATATTATTATTCGCACTGATTTAAGATTTTTAAAATTCGTCTTGGTAACAGTGAAGGGTTTTGGGCAGAGCACAGAATTTTCGTGATGATATCTCATTGCTAGAGCCCTTGATAAATAGAAGAGGCTTGAGATGGAAGTTGCCAGGAGCCACATAAAATATCAGTTTTAGATGCCCTTTAACTGGTTTTAATTGATGACAAAGTTTTGACAATCCTTCCATGCAGGATTTCGGGAGACCTTTTGAGATGGAGAAAGCTTCTTGTATCTTCTGTGTCTCTGGTTGGAAGCTTGGCTTGTAAATCTGTCTATTAGATGAGGAGTAACAATGGAGTCCCTCTAATGAAGACAAAGAGAAGGAAACAAAGGAACATCTCTCTTTCCTTTTGTCTATTTGTCATCCAAATAATCTCTTTGTGTGTGCCTGGAATTGGCCCAAGCCATCTATTCAGAAGAGGAGCTTCTAAATGGTTCTTATCTCATGTATTGTCACACATGTGCCACTTCCCATTAAAGAAAGGAATAGAAACATAGAAGGGTGATGGCAGAAAAAGACCAATTGGTCCACCAAGTCTGAACCCTTTTTGTTTTTGGTTCTTTTTTTTTTTAACCTCTTTCCCTGAGTATGTTTTTCCCTAAAATGTTTGAAGCCACTTACTGTTGACCGACTCACTACTTCTGCTGAAAGTCTGTTACTAGCATCAACTACTCTTTCAGTAAAATAATTCTTACTAGAGTAAGGTTTGAACGTTCCTCCTGCTAGTCTGAAAGTCATGTCCCAGTGTTTTTGATTTCAGCTTAATGCTGAAAATACTGCCTTGAACCTTATTCACACCTTTCATATATTTAAAGTTTTCAGTCATGTCCCCTTTCCCTTGTTTCTTCCAGACTGCACATATATATGTAGCGTCCTCTTGTGTGCATAGTTTGTAGTGTAGTTATAGGCTTGCTAGAAGCCTGGGTGAGTTCTCTTTAGGCAGGCTGGATGGCTCTACAGATCAGGCCTCTGGTACCTCCCTCTGGTTCTAGAAGCTTGGAGAAGTTTCTAGAAGCTAGTGGAAGTAGGGCAGAAGGTGCTGATCTGCAAATTTTTGAGAATATGACCAATCCTCAGGCAGGAGGCCTGGCAAGGTAGCCAAATCAGCCTTTAAATATGAAAGAGTCTGGTCAGCAGGGTAGTCAAGTGGAAGATGGAATGCTGAGGTGTGCTGCCGTGTAGCCTGGGAGGGATCCCCAGAGAAGGATAGAAGATGAAGTGCTGAGGTGTGTTGCTGTGTAGCCTGGGAGGGGACCCACAGAAGAATGGATGATGGAGTGCTGAGGTGTGCTGCTGTGTAGCCTGGGAGGGGACCCTACAGAAGGATAAAAGATGGAGTGCTGAGGTGTGTTGCTGTGTGGGCCAGGGAGGGGACCCCACAGAAGAATGGAAGATGGAGTGCTGAGGTGTGCTGCTGTGTAGTCTGGGAGGTAACCCCAGAGAAGGATAGAAGATGGAGTGCTGAGGTGTGCTGCTGTGTAGCCTGGGAGGGAACCCCAGAGAAGGATAGAAGATGGAGTGCTAAGGTGTGCTGCTGTGTAGCCTGGGAGGGAACCCCAGAGAAGGATAGAAGATAGAGTGCTGAGGTGTGTTGCTGTGTAGCCTGGGAGGGGACCCTACAGAAGGATAGAAGATGGAGTACTGAGGTGTGTTGCTGTGTGGGCCGGGGAGGGGACCCCACAGAAGAATGGAAGATGGAGTGCTGAGGTGTGCTGCTGTGTAGCCTGGGAGGGGACCCCAGAGAAGGATAGAAGATGGAGTGCTGAGGTGTGCTGCTGTGTAGCCTGGGAGGGGACCCCAGAGAAAGATAGAAGATGGAGTGCTGAGGTGTGTTGCTGTGTAGCCTGGAAGGGGACCCCAAAAAAGAATGGAAGATGGAATGCTGAGGTGTGCTGTTGTGTAGCCTGGGAGGGGTCCCCAGAAAAGGGTGGTTCTGCCTCCAGGCTGGAGGTTGGAAAGATGGGAAAAGGAAGTTGACAGAGGAAGCTTTACTGCCCTGCAGTCCAGTGAGGAAAGTCAGCTTGCCAGCCTAGAAAGGAACTAGCTCAGCTAAAAGGCCTGAAAGCAGTTTAACCAAAGCTACAGGACACAAGGGCAGTGTGAGTACCTCTACACCCCCAGGGCCTACAAGAGAGAGGGCTGCTAGGTGCTATACCCAACCAGTTCTTCCTGAGACAGTGCTGCAAGCCTGTACTAAAAAGAACTCTTGCTTTGGGATACTCTTCAAAGACTCCCAGGTGGGTGGGCAGGTTCTAGCTGGGGTTTGAAGAGGTTCGTATAAAGAGGGGACCAAGTGCTCCTTACAGAGACTGTATTACTGATCCGTCAAGACACTGATTCTGCTCCGGAGGAAGTATAAAGTCTAGGATCTATCCTTTTTTATGTACAGAATTTAGGACGTTTGTCCTCAGCGTAATTGTTTCAAGTCTAGTTGGGCATCCCATATACCCCTAGACCCTATCCAAGCTGTTTCCCCTAAATAAAAGGACAAAAACAAGCCCATGGACTGGTTACTGACTCTGAATGGAAGATGGGAAATGCGTGTTGCCTGGCTGTGCAGGAAATAAGGGGGACCCAAATTCAGTGGCTCTCAAGGGGGTACTGCTACATGTAGTTCCTGAAGTCTCTCCTGATTTGCTGTATTCCTCAGACCTTTCAACATTTTGTTGCCCATCTCTGGACTTGTTCTGTCTTATCAATATCTATTTGTAAGTGAGGTCTCCAGGTCTGGACACTGTATCCTGATCTATATTGAGAAATTAGGACCTCCTTCCTCCTGCTGGTGATCCCTCCAGTGCACACATGTCAAACACAAGGCCCACAAGCCAAATCCGGCCCACCAGGCCATTTCATGTGGCCCTCACACCTCCCCTGCAGCTACGGCACCCCCTTTGTCTCCACCCACACCTTGTCTCAGCAGTTGGCAGCAAAAAGGAGGACCTAACTCCTCTGCCAGATCCTGCACTTCTCTATGCAGCTACAAAGAGGCCTGTCTCTGCCCCCGTCTCAGCAGATTGTAGCCAAGAGGTGGACAGAACTCCACCTACAATTCCTACGCCTCTCTGTGCAGCCACAGCACCTGTTATCTTCGCATCCCCTGATCTCAGCATTCAGCAGAGTCTGCCAGCTGACTCCAGCCCTCCTCTGATCCTCTTCCATACCCAGCACTTTCAGCTTCCCAGCTCTGCCCACTGCATCTTCCCAGCAGCAGCATGACTCTTGACCTAGGCCCCATTCACAATTGCTTCAAGTGTTTTGTAGCTTGAAGCTCATAGCAAAATCCCATTCATTTCAATGGCCCCGTTAACACCTGAGTATTTTGTAGCTTGAAGCACCAAGATACTCAACAAGAAGCATCCGATTAATTTCAATGGCCCCTCTTTACTCCTGAGCATTTTATAGCTTGAAGCACCAAGACACTCAACAAGCAAAATCCCTTTCATTTCAATGGTCCCTCTTCACACCTGAGCATTTTATAGTGCAAAAGTAGCAAGACACTCAGCAAGCAAAATCCCATTCATTTCAATGGTCTCTGATCACCTTTGAACATTTTGTTACCTGTAGCAAAATGCCTGTTGCTCCAAAATGTGCCTGAGATTCTTTTCAGGCACATTAGAGTGTTTTTGGCCCCAAAGACTTCAAAGGGAATGCCTGAAAACACTCCACATGAGCATTTCACGAGCGTTCTGTTGCGTGTTTTCTTTCCAAACAGCTCTCCACCCCTAATATCCTCCCCCAAGTGCCCTATATTGACTAAAGTAAAAACACCTGAAGCTTGAATGCACATGTAAAATGCTTGTAATACACTTCTAAACTGTCACCCTAGACCAAATTGAAAGTGCCACACCAAGTCCTAGCCCAACCCACTGCGGGCAGCACAGTGGCTAAATGGTTAGCACTTCCACCTGGAAGTACTGGGGTCGTTGGTTCAATTCCCCGCCACGTCACCTCCTGCCTGGAGTTTGCATGTTCTCACTGTGCCTGTGTGGGTTTCCTCCCAAACTCCAAAGACATGCTGGTAGGTGAATTGGATCCTGTCTAAATTGTCCCAAGTATGTATGAAGGTAAGCTAGGACCTTAGATTGTACGCCCCTTGAGGGTTAGGGACTGATGTGAATGTACAATATATATGTAAGGCGCTGCGTAAATTGACAGCACTATATAAGTACCTGGAATAAATAAATAGACCAGCAAAGAAAGCAGAAAGCCACACATTGATGTTCAACCCAGTTAGAATCTATAAGAAAATGGCCTCAGCTTGTCCCCAAACCCCCTCTAATGCATTTTACCCTCCCATAGGTTTAGTCATAGAGGTCCTCTAGACCAGGGGGTCTCCAAGCTTTCTGAACAAAGGGCCAGTTTACTGGACTTCAGACTTAAGGGGGGCCAGACTGTGGCCATTGGGAGTAGAAATTGTCCTGGTGTCCATGGGAGTAAACAATGCATCTTTGGTATTAGGGGAAGGAAGAGTGCTCCACTGTTGGTGTTGATGGGAGAAATATTGCCCCATCATTAGTGTCAGTGGGAGGAATAGTGCCCCATAGTTGGTGTCAGTAGGAAAAATAGTGCCCCATCATTAGTGTCAGTGGGAGGAACAGTGCCGCATGGTTGGTGCCAGTGGGAGGCATAGTGCCTCATAGTTTATGCCAGTAGGAGAAATAGTGCCCCATCACTAGTGTCAGTGGGAGGAATAGTGCCCCATCATTGGTATTAGTGGGAGGAATATTTCCCCATCACTAGTGTCAGTGGGAGGCATAGTGCCCCATAGTTGGTGTCAGTAGGAAAAATAGTGCCCCATCATTAGTGTCAGTGGGAGGAATAGTGCCGCATGGTTGGTGTCAGTGGGAGGCATAGTGCCCCATAGTTGGTGTCAGTAGGAAAAATAGTGCCCCATCATTAGTGTCAGTGGGAGGAATAGTGCCCTATCATTGGTATCAGTGGGAGGAATATTGCCCCATCACTAGTGTCAGTGGGAGGCATAGTGCCCCATAGTTGGTGTCAGTAGGAAAAATAGTGCCCCATCATTAGTGTCAGTGGGAGGAATAGTGCCACATGGTTGGTGTCAGTAGGAGAAATAGTGCCCCATAGTTAGTGTCAGTGGGAGAAATAGTGCCCCATCATTAGTGTCAGTGGGAGGAATAGTGCCGCATGGTTGGTGTCAGTGGGAGGCATAGTGCCCCATAGTTGGTGTCAGTAGGAAAAATAGTGCCCCATCATTAGTGTCAGTGGGAGGAATAGTGCCGCATGGTTGGTGTCAGTGGGAGGCATAGTGCCCCATGGTTGGTGTCAGTAGGAGAAATAGTGCCCCATCACTAGTGTCAGTGGGAGGAATAGTGCCGCATGGTTGGTGTCAGTGGGAGACATAGTGCCCCATAGTTGGTGTCAGTAGGAAAAATAGTGCCCCATCACTAGTGTCAGTGGGAGGAATAGTGCCACATTGTTGGTGTCAGTGGGAGGCATAGTGCCCCATAGTTGGTGTCAGTAGGAGAAATAGTGCCCCATCACTAGTGTCCATGGGAGGAATAGTGCCGCATGGTTGGTGCCAGTGGGAGGCATAGTGCCCCATAGTTGGTGTCAGTAGGAAAAATAGTGCCCCATCATTAGTGTCAGTGGGAGGAATAGTGCCGCATGGTTGGTGTCAGTGGGAGGCATAGTGCCCCATAGTTGGTGTCAATAGGAGAAATAGTGCCCCATCACTAGTGTCAGTGGGAGGAATAGTGCCGCATGGTTGGTGCCAGTGTGAGACATAGCGCCCCATAGTTTGTGCCAGTGGGAGGAATAGTGCCCCATAGTTGGTGTCAGTAGGAGAAATAGTGCCCCATAGTTGGTGTCAGTAGGAGAAATAGTGCCCCATCATTAGTGTCAGTGGGAGGAATAGTGCCACATGGTTGGTGTCAGTGGGAGACATAGTGCCCCATAGTGGGTGTCAGTAGGAGAAATAGTGCCCCATCACTAGTGTCAGTGGGAGGAACAGTGCCGCATGGTTGGTGCCAGTGGGAGGCATAGTGCCTCATAGTTTATGCCAGTAGGAGAAATAGTGCCCCATCACTAGTGTCAGTGGGAGGAATAGTGCCCCATCATTGGTATTAGTGGGAGGAATAGTGCCCCATCATTGGTATCAGTGGGAGGAATATTGCCCCATCACTAGTGTCAGTGGGAGGCATAGTGCCCCATAGTTGGTGTCAGTAGGAAAAATAGTGCCCCATCATTAGTGTCAGTGGGAGGAATAGTGCCACATGGTTGGTGTCAGTAGGAGAAATAGTGCCCCATAGTTGGTGTCAGTGGGAGAAATAGTGCCCCATCATTAGTGTCAGTGGGAGGAATAGTGCCACATTGTTGGTGTCAGTGGGAGGCATAGTGCCCCATAGTTGGTGTCAGTAGGAGAAATAGTGCCCCATCACTAGTGTCCATGGGAGGAATAGTGCCGCATGGTTGGTGCCAGTGGGAGGCATAGTGCCCCATAGTTGGAGTCAGTAGGAAAAATAGTGCCCCATCATTAGTGTCAGTGGGAGGAATAGTGCCGCATGGTTGGTGTCAGTGGGAGGCATAGTGCCCCATAGTTGGTGTCAATAGGAGAAATAGTGCCCCATCACTAGTGTCAGTGGGAGGAATAGTGCCGCATGGTTTGTGCCAGTGTGAGACATAGCGCCCCATAGTTTGTGCCAGTGGGAGAAATAGTGCCCCATCACTAGTGTCAGTGGGAGGAATAGTGCCGCATGATTGGTGCCAGTGGGAGGAATAGTGCCCCATAGTTGGTGTCAGTAGGAGAAATAGTGCCCCATAGTTGGTGTCAGTAGGAGAAATAGTGCCCCATCATTAGTGTCAGTGGGAGGAATAGTGCCACATGGTTGGTGTCAGTGGGAGACATAGTGCCCCATAGTGGGTGTCATTAGGAGAAATAGTGCCCCATCACTAGTGCCAGTGGGAGGAATAGTGCCACATGGTTGGTGTCAGTGGGAGACATAGTGCCCCATAGTGGGTGTCAGTAGGAGAAATAGTGCCCCATCACTAGTGTCAGTGGGAGGAATAGTGCCACATGGTTGGTGTCAGTGGGAGGCATAGTGCCCCATAGTTGGTGTCAGTAGGAGAAATAGTGCCCCATCACTAGTGTCAGTGGGAGGAACAGTGCCGCATGGTTGGTGCCAGTGGGAGGCATAGTGCCTCATAGTTTATGCCAGTAGGAGAAATAGTGCCCCATCACTAGTGTCAGTGGGAGGAATAGTGCCCCATCATTGGTATTAGTGGGAGGAATAGTGCCCCATCATTGGTATTAGTGGGAGGAATAGTGCCCCATCATTGGTATTAGTGGGAGGAATAGTGCCCCATCATTGGTATCAGTGGGAGGAATAGTGCCCCATCATTGGTATCAGTGGGAGGAATAGTGCCCCATCATTGGTATCAGTGGGAGGAATATTGCCCCATCACTAGTGTCAGTGGGAGGCATAGTGCCCCATAGTTGGTGTCAGTAGGAAAAACAGTGCCCCATCATTAGTGTCAGTGGGAGGAATAGTGCCACATGGTTGGTGTCAGTAGGAGAAATAGTGCCCCATAGTTGGTGTCAGTGGGAGAAATAGTGCCCCATCATTAGTGTCAGTGGGAGGAATAGTGCCACATGGTTGGTGTCAGTGGGAGACATAGTGCCCCATAGTGGGTGTCATTAGGAGAAATAGTGCCCCATCACTAGTGTCAGTGGGAGGAATAGTGCCCCATCACTAGTGTCAGTGGGAGGCATAGTGCCCCATAGTTGGTGTCAGTAGGAAAAATAGTGCCCCATCATTAGTGTCAGTGGGAGGAATAGTGCCACATGGTTGGTGTCAGTGGGAGGCATAGTGTCCCATAGTTGGTGTCAGTAGGAGAAATAGTGCCCCATCACTAGTGTCAGTGGGAGGAATAGCGCCCCATTGTTGGTATCAGTGGGAGGCACAGTGCCCCATAGATGGTGTCAGTGGGAGGAATAGTGCCCCATAGTTTGTGCCAGTGGGAGAAATAATGCCCCATAGTTTGTGCCAGTGGGAGAAATAGTGCCCGTTCTTGATGTCAGTAGCAGGAATTATGCCCCATTGTTGGTGACAGTTAGAAGAATAGTGTCCTGCACCAGGGGGAGGAAATGTGCCCCAAGGTCCGGAGGAAGTCAGGCTTCTGGCCCTTGAGCCATGATTTGGAGACCACTGCTCTAGACCCTTCATAGAGGGGCATTACTTCTGGAGAAGATGAGCTGAAGACATTTTTTTAGAGATTCTAACTGGGCTGAACATTGGAGTGCGGCATTCCACTTTCTTTCTTGGTACATATCTATAACATTCATACACACCCTCGAACAAAAACATTTGAAAAGTGCTCTGCTCAGGTGTGAAGGCACCTTTACTGCCCTGTAGTTACATAAATGTAGAGCAGCTGGAGACATAAAACAAGCTGCAGGCCATGTTCACGGCCGAGCAATAATACTGTGCATAATTTTCACTGTCCGAAACAGAGACTTCCCCCTGCGGGGACACTTACAAAGCAGCTGCATAAGGCAGACAGTCCTGTTATTTGCACCTAAACGAGGGTCGTAACTTTCACTACACAACCAGCTGTGTGAACACCTTGTCTGGTCTTGGATGACAATGACATCATTTCAAGCCAGGTCCATCTATTATTATTATGTCTGAAGGTCAGCTGTTCTCCCCTGGGGCAATGATGGACAAATCTAACATACAGTATATTAACATCTGGTACCTACTGATATAGAAGAGGTTGTAACATGAACCTGGTACACAAGTAGATAATTGCCTAAGGCAACCCAATGCTCCACCCTAACTCTTCCATGTCTACAGGATATCAGTTACAGCAAGAAAAAAAAAATGGTTTGGCCCAGAAAATGCCCGTTCACTGAAAGCAAAAGATCTAAAGTAATCTGACTCAGTAGGCGATTGGTTCATGTGCTGGAACATTTATTGATTTTGTACCCAGGCATCATTAGATCATTAGAAAAGTGATTCTGAAGAGCCCTGAACACCACGGTCTAAATTTTTAACCGTCCACCTTAAAGTGATATTCAGGGGCAGACTGACAACTCATGGGGCCCCCGGGCAATAGGGGATCATGGGGCCCCCGTGTCCTTGCCCAAACTCAAAAAAGCATATGAAAAAGGTACCAGGGGCATCTCATGGGGCCCCCTACTGACCCCGGGCCCTTGGGCAGTGCCCGAGTTTCCAAATGGTCAGTCCGCCCCGGTGATATTTTACTTATTGGTGGAATTTGAGGAGTCTGATGATCTGGCAATACAAGATCTCCCAACAATAATTTCTGACTCTGTTCCTTTCCACTTTGGAATAACGTTTCCTCTCACCTTGGTGTTCTCGCCTCTTCCTTCTGCATTCTCCATGATATAAAAAGTAACTAAAGAACATTGATGGAGAGTGGGATCCCCATGTAATTCCCCTGATTGGTTTGTAGACCCGGGAGCAGAGGTCTAACCACCAACAGTCCCTGAAATACACACTTACTGGCCACTTTATTAGGTACACCTTGCTAGTGCCAAGAAAATCTCCCCCACACCTTTACACCACGACCACCAGCCTGAACCATTGATGCAAAGTAGGATGGATCCATGCTTTCATGTTGTTTATGTCAAATTCTGGCTCTACCATTTGAATGTTGCAGCAACCAGTCTGCCCATTCTCCTCTGACCTCTGACATCAACAAGGCATTTTCCTCCACACAACTGCCACTCATTCACTGGATACTTTATCCTTTTTGGACCACTCTCTGTAAACCCTAGAGATGGTTGTACGTGAAAATCCCAGTAGATCAGCACTTTTTGAAATACTCAGACCAGCCTGCCTGGCACCAACATCCATGCCACATTCAAAGTCACTTAAATCCCCTTTCTTCCCCATTCTGATGCTCAGTTTGAACTACAGCAAGTCGTCTTCACCATGTCTACATTCCTAAATGCATTGAGTTGCTGCCATGTGATTGCATGATTAGCAATTTGTGCTGACAAGCAATTAAACAGGTGTACCCAGGGGCAGACTGACAACTCATGGGGCCCCCGGGCAATTGGGGATCATGGGGCCCCTGTGTCCTTGCCCAAACTCAAAAAAGCCTATGAAAAAGGTACCAGGGGCATCTCATGGGGCCCCCTACTGACCCTGGGCCCTCGGGCAGTGCCCTAGTTTCCAAATGGTCAGTCCGCTCCTGGATGTACCTAATAAAAACATAAAACAACATTTACCCAAAATCCTTACATTTACTCTTTAATCCAGGTAACTTAATTCCAATAAAAGTTAGAAGGACAGCCCAAAGTGTATCCAATGTGTTTTCAGGGGTCCAAAAATGCCCCCTTCATGGGGGCTTGATTGATTGAATAATACAAAGAAATGGAAACCACCCCTTCCTATAACTAGCTGTTGCAGCAAGGAGCACATGGAAGCACAACGCACATCAAAAACAAACAAAAATTCTGCTCACTTACCAGCCAGCCTGCAGCAAACCAAATTTATTCTGCCCATCAGTTCACATTTAAAACAAGGGGTTTAGTCACACACATTTGCAAATATATCTGTAGGTTGCAGTGGCAACGTCAAGGCACCCCAGTGTACTGCACTCCTAACTCTATCATGCCGTGATGTGCCCTTGAAGTGGCCACTGCAGCTTACACATATATATTTCCAAATGCGTGCAACTAAACCCGCTTTACTGTTAAACAAATAGAGTATTAGCGAGCGCTACCACAAAGATTAGCCGCTGGAACACCAAAAGGCAACCAAAACAATCCTTCCAATGTAAATAATAGAAAATTAGGTGCAGCGCTAAAATAAAACAATATGCATATTAAAGTGCCAAGTGATCATCAATAGCATAATCGTCAAAATGCAAACATATATATCTTAAATAAAGTGAAAAGAATATCACTCCAAGGTGATAATAGTAGTGACGAAATGTCCCAAAATAGACGTGAGGATCCTTTCCAGATCACAATCAGCGTGTGTGGGTAACTGATCCAGGGGTGACAGATGAAGTGACTAAATGAGCAAAATGCGCACTCACCAGAAGTGCACTTAAAACACACATTTGAGATTATTCCTGTCTCATCAGGTAAAATCTGGTCATCTGCTCCCAGGTTCAGCCAGGTACCTATACACCATAGGGTGACAGGAATAATCTCAAATGTATGTTTTAAACGCACATCTGATGAGTGCGCATTTTGCTCATTTAGTCACTTCATCTGTCACCCCTGGATCAGTTACCCACACACGCTGATTGTGATCTGGAAAGGATCCTCACGTCTATTTTGGGACATTTCGTCACTACTATTATCACCTTGGAGTGATATTCTTTTCACTTTATTTATTTAAGATATATATGTTTGCATTTTGATGGTTATGCTATTGATGATCACTTTGCACTTTAATATGCATATTGTTTTATTTTAGCGCTGCACCTAATTTTCTACCGTTTACTGTTAGGGTCAATTCGGTTTTGTTGCAGGCTGGCTGGTAAGTAAGCTGGGAATGTTTGTTTCTTCTTGACTGATTGCACACAGTGGGAATGGACTAAAAGTGAGCTGCTAACTGAGCTGCTGACAAGGCCTGTTGTTGTAATCATTCTGGAAGACATAACAATAAGAGGTCCAGCTCACTTCTAATCCATTCACATTGTATTCAGTCAAGCCCTTATGAAAGAATTGTTCTTCGATCTATGAAATGTTTTGGATACTCTTTGGACCGTCCCCCTAACTTTTATTATCAGAGTGAAGTTGTATCCCTACCTCTTAGAACTGGTGTGGCATTTCATTCTCCATTTCTGTTACACTGACCACCAATGTAAAGAAACATTGTTCCTTGAACCACCAATGTATGGAAGCATTGCTCCTCAGACCACAAATCTAAGAAAGCAGTTCTTCACTGGCCACCAATGTAAGGAAACATTATTCCTTGAACCACCGATGTATGGAAGCATTGCTCCTCAGATCTCAAATCTAAGAAAGCAGTTCTTCACTGGCCACCAATGTAAGAAATCATTGTTCCTTGAACCACCAATGTATGGAAGCATTGCTCCTCAGACCACAAATCTAAGAAAGCAGTTCTTCACTGGCTACCATTGTAAGGAAACATTGTTCCTTGAACCAGCAATGTATGGAAGCATTGCTCCTCAGACCACAAATCTAAGAAAGCAGTTCTTCACTGGCCACCAATGTAGGAAACATTGTTCCTTGAACCACCAAATTATGGAAGCATTGCTCCTCAGACCACAAATCTAAGAAAGCAGTTCTTCAATGGCCACCAATGTAAGGAAACATTGTTCCTTGAACCACCAATGTATGGAAGCATTGCTCCTCAGACCAAAAATCTAAAAAATCAGTTCTTCACTGGCCACCAATGTATGAAAACATTATTCCTTGAACCACCAATGTATGGAAGCATTGCTCCTCGGACCACAAATCACAGAAAGGAGTTCTTAACTGGCTACCAATGTAAGGAAACATTGTTCCTTGAACCACCAATGTATGGAAGCATTGCTCCTCAGACCACAAATCTAAGAAAACAGTTCTTCACTGGCCACCAAAGTAAGGAAACATTGTTCCTTGAACCACCAATGTATGGAAGCATTGCTCCTCAGACCAAAAATCTAAGAAAGCAGTTCTTCACTGGCCACCAATGTAAGGAAACATTGTTCCTTGAACCACCAACATATGGAAGCATTGCTCCTCAGACCACAAATCTAAGAAAGCAGTTCTTCACTGGCCACCAATGTATGAAAACATTGTTCCTTGAACCACCAATGTATGGAAGCATTGCTCCTCAGATCACAAATCTAAGAAAGCAGTTCTTCACTGGCCACCAATGTATGAAAACATTATTCCTTGAACCACCAATGTATGGAAGCATTGCTCCTCCGACCACAAATCACAGAAAGGAGTTCTTCACTGGCCACCAATGTAAGAAAACATTGTTCCTTGAACCACCAATGTATGGAAGCATTGCTCCTCAGACCACAACTCTAAGAAAGCAGTTCTTCACTGGCCACCAATGTAAGGAAACATTGTTCCTTGAACCACCAATGTATGGAAGAATTTCTCCTCAGACCACAAATCTAAGAAAATAGTTCTTCACTGGCCACCAATGTATGAAAACATTATTCCTTGAACCACCAATGTATGGAAGCATTGCTCCTCTGATCACAAATCTAAGAAAGCAGTTCTTCACTGGCCACCAATGTAAGGAAACATTGTTCCTTGAACCACCAATGTATGGAATCATTGCTCCTCAGACCACAAATCTAAGAAAGCAGTTCTTCACTGGCCACCAATGTAAGAAAACATTGATCCTTGAACCACCAATGTATGGAAGCATTGCTTCTCAGACCACAAATCTAAGAAAGCAGTTCTTCACTGGCCACCAATGTAAGGAAACATTGTTCCTTGAACCACCAACATATGGAAGTATTGCTTCTCAGACCACAAATCTAAGAAAGCAGTTCCTCACTGGCCACCAATGTATGAAAACATTGTTCCTTGAACCACCAATGTATGGAAGCATTGCTCCTCAGACCGCAAATCACAGAAAGCAGTTCTTCACTGGCCACCAATGTATGAAAACATTATTCCTTGAACCACCAATGTATGGAAGCATTGCTCTTCAGACCATAAATCTAAGAAAGCAGTTCTTCTCTGGCTACCAATGTAAGGAAACATTGTTCCTTGAACCACCGATGTATGGAAGCATTGCTCCTCAGACCACAAATCTAAGAAAGCAGTTCTTCACTGGCCACCAATGTAAGGAAACATTGTTCCTTGAACCACCAAATTATGGAAGCATTGCTCCTCAGACTACAAATCTAAGAAAGCAGTTCTTCACTGGTCACCGTTGTAAGGAAGCATTTCTCCATTGAACACCGTAAGCATTTTTCCACTGGCCAACATTATAAGGAAGCATTCCACCAATATAAGAAATCATTTTTCCACTGGTCAACAATGTAAGGAACCATTTCTCCACTGCCCACCAATGTATCTTCTGCACTGCCCACCAATGTATCTTCTGCACTGCCCACCACTCTTCATGTATTGTAAATTACATCATTCTACATAAGAAGCAAGTGACACATTTAGAAGAACATCTTTTGCAATAGACTTCCTGCCACGTGAAGCCCCTGTAAACTCTCTGCTGTAGAGTTCTGGCCATACAAGTGCATATTTGTTATGACGTGACCGTGACATGTTCACGTGAAGAGCGTCTGCTGTCACGGGTATTAAAAGATAAAGAGGGCTTTAAAGAAGAATGCAATGTTATATAACTATATGGAGGATGTATAAGAAACTTCTGATCAAATCTTTCCCTGGATGGCTGAGGGATGGGAATTCTCTTCACCGTGAGATAAGGGTAAAACTGAACAGACCCGACGAGGAGGAATTTCGTCATCACCAAAAAATGTTGGCCTAAGATACCATAATAATACACATATCGGTAACCAAGTCCCGTACCAGCAGTACCTGCATATCAGCAGAAGCATCCATGATTGTTTGTAGATCACATAAAGTAATCAGGATGATGTCAGAATATATTATCAGCTATAAACAAACCAATGAGGATTTGAAGCAAGCTGCCAAATCCAACTCTACAATCCACCAGAACTTTGAAAAAAATTAAATTGTTTTGAAAGGGGGTTTTCAAGGTGCTTACAGGATAAGTTCACCTTTGGGAACATGTTATGTGTTCCACCCATTTTTAGGGTGTAACATGTAACATGTTCCCATAGTTGCAGCCACCACCCCCTCCCTTTGACAGATAGTATGGGGAGAAGTTTCCTCCTACTATCTGTCAGATTTGAAAAAAGTCTCCGCCCACATGGCCGTGTCATGCATTCACCGACTTCTATAAATGAATGAACTGCAAGTCTCAATGGCCTTAGCGGCTGTAGGTTTGCAGTTTGCAATTAACTACCATGGCACTGTGGAGATCAATCCCCCCCTTATATATTATACATGGAGATCATATCCCCTCTTATGTATTATACATGGAGATCATATCCCCCCTTATGTATTATACATGGAGATCATATCCCCCCTTATGAATTATAAATGATGATCATATCCCCCCTTATGTATTATACATGGAGATCATATCCCCCCTTATGTATTATACATGGAGATCATATCCCCCCTTATGTATTACACATAGAGATCATATCCCCCCTTATGTATTATACATGGAGATCATATCCTCCCTTATGTATTATACATGGAGATCATATCCCCCCTTATGTATTATGCATGGAGATCATATCCCCCTTATGTATTATACATGGAGATCATATCCCCCCTTATGTATTATACATGGAGATCATATCCCCCCTTATGTATTATACATGGAGATCATATCCCCCCTTATGTATTATACATGGAGATCATATCCCCCTTATGTATTATACATGGAGATCATATCCCCCCTTATGTATTATACATGGTGATCATATCCCCCCCTATGTATTATACATGGAGATCATATCCCCCCTTATGTATTATACATGGAGATCATATCCCCCCTTATGTATTATACATGGAGATCATATCCCCCCTTATGTATTATACATGGAGATCATATCCCCCTTATGTATCATACTTGGAAATCATATCCCCCTTATGTATCATATATGGAGATCATATCCCCCCCTTATGTATCATACTTGGAAATCATTTCCCCCCTTATGTATTATACATGGAGATCATATCCCCCCTTATGTATCATACATGGAGATCATATTCCCCCTTATGTATTATACATGGTGATCATATCCCCCCTTATGTATTACACATGGAGATTATATCCCCCCTTATGTATTATACTTGGAAATCATATCCCCCTTATGTATCATACATGGAGATCATATCCCCCCTTATGTATCATACATGGAGATCATATCCCCCCTTATGTATTACACATGGAGATTATATCCCCCCTTATGTATTATACATGTAGATCATATCCCCCCTTATGTATTATACATGGTGATCACATCCCCCCTAATGTATTATACATGGAGATCATATCCCCCCTTATGTATTATACTTGGAAATCATATCCCCCTTATGTATCATACATGGAGATAATATCCCCCCTTATGTATTATACATGGAGATCATATCCCCCCTTATGTATTATACATGGTGATCACATCCCCCCTAATGTATTATACATGGAGATCATATCCCCCCTTATGTATTATACATGGAGATCATATCCCCCTTATGTATTATACATGGAGATCATATCCCCCCTTATGTATTATACATGGAGATCATATCCCCCTTATGTATTATACATGGAGATCATATCCCCCCTTATGTATTATACATGGAGATCATATCCCCCTTATGTATTATACATGGAGATCATATCCCCCCCTTATGTATTATACATGGTGATCATATCCCCCTTATGTATTATATATGGGGATCATACCCCCCCTTATGTATTATACATGGAGATCATATCCCCCTTATGTATTATGCATGGAGATCATACCCCCCCCTTATGTATTATACATGATGATCATATCCCCCCTTATGTATTATACATGGTGATCATATCCCCCCTTATGTATTATACATGGTGATCATATCCCCCCTTATGTATTATACATGGAGATCATATCCCCCCTTATGTATTATACATGGTGATCATATCCCTTCTTATGTATTATACATGGAGATCATATCCCCCTTATGTATTATACATGGAGATCATATCCCCCTTATGTATTATACATGGAGATCATATCTCCCCTTATGTATTATACATGGTGATCATATCCCCCCTTATGTATTATACATGGTGATCATATCCCCCCTTATGTATTATACATGGAGATCATATCCCCCCTTATGTATTATACATGGAGATCATATCCCCCCTTATGTATTATACATGGAGATCATATCCTCCCTTATGTATTATACATGGAGATCATATCCCCCTTATGTAATATACATGGAGATCATATCCCCCCCTTATGTATTATACATGGAGATCATATCCCCCCTTATGTATTATACATGGAGATCATATCCCCCCTTATGTATTATACATGGAGATCATATCCCCCCTTATGTATTATACATGGTGATCATATCCCCCCTTATGTATTATACATGGAGATCATATCCCCCCTTATGTATTATAATTATAATCTAATAATCGAATCTTTCCTCATAGTTTACCTCAAAGCTTCTCTGTACTTTCTCCAGTTCCCCAATGTTCTTTTTGTGAATTGGAGCCCAAAACTGAACTGCATATTCCAGATGAGGTCTTACTAATGATTTGTAGCGGGGGAAATGATATCTCTCTCTCTGGAGTCTATACCTCTTTTAATACAAGAGAGGATTTTGATCGCTTTAGAAACCGCAGCTTGGCATTGCATGCCATTATTAAGCTTGTGATCTACCAGAACCCCCAGATCCTTCTCCACCATTGACCCCCCCAGATCCTTCTCCACCATTGACCCCCCCAGATCCTTCTCCACCATTGATTCCCCCAGTTGTACCCCCCTAGTATATATGATGCATGCATATTCTTAGCCCCCAAGTGCAGAACCTTACATTTATCAACCGCAGTAGTAGTTCATTCTTGCCTATCCCTCACCAGCACTAATAAATAGTCCTGGGCCAGCCATCCCCAAACAGCGGAACACTGCTAGGTAGCTCATCGATTATCGTCAGAGAAAGACGCAGAGGACAAAAGCGTGACCTTTAGCTAATGTTTCGTGGAAATAATCTCCTCCCGGGTGCGGATTAGGCAAGTATTAGCGCAAGACATCAGTTTTTGGTCAGCCCTGTGCGGCATTCTTCGGGAGCAGCGCTGCATGCTGAACTCATATGCTCACGTTAGCAACACACCGGTGAACGCGGCTTCCAGCGGCCCGGAGATTCAAACACTTATATCTGAGCCGCCAACCAGAAACCCCCACTGCAGTACAGGACTTAAAGGGACACCAGAATGGTTTTCAGATATTTTGATTTCTCCTGAACCACTTCCCGACCGGCCGTTGTATATAAACGGCCGGCTGGTGGCAGAACAGGGTTGGGTGGCCGTTTATAAACGGCCTCCCTGACCCCTGCTTGTGTGCGCTCCCTGGGAGCGCGCAGCACCGCGATCCGGTGCCCGCTGTGTCCTCCGGACACAGTGAAACACTGATCGTTGGACGGGACCTCGATCATGTGATCACTGATTGGCCAATCAGTGATCACATGCAAAGTAGTAAGCAAGATGTCACTTGTGACATCATTGCTTACTACGTGTGAAATCTGTGAATGATCACAGAGGTCACATGGTACAGGGCTATTCACAACAGCCTTGTACCATGTGACAAGCTGTGACCAATCACAGCTCACTCAGTATTTCTCAATGACTGCAAGAATGCAGACAGAGAAAAAGAGAAATGATTGCTTTTACATCCTATATGGGTGTAAAAGCAATCAGTGTAAAAAAAAAAAAATCTTCATCACCCCCCACAAGTAGTACTGTGTCACCATGGTGACAGTATGTAAAATAAATAAATAAATAAATAATAATATAAAAAAATAATATAAAAATGTAAAAATAAAATGTTTAAAAATTATAATTTTTGGTTATAAACTAATTTGGATTTTTTTTTAACTAAAAAGATAACGGAATAAATTTTGGCCAAGATTTATGATGAAATATTATTTATTTGCAAAAGTTAAAAAAAAAAAACACTTTTTTTCAAAATTTTTGGACTTTTTCATTTACATAGCAAAAAAAATAAAAATCCTAGCGGTGAATAAATACGACCAAAATAAAGCTTTATCTGTCTCAAAAAATGGTAAAAAATTCATATGGGTACAGTGTTGCATGACCGCGCAATTGTCATTCAAAGTGTGATAGCGCTGAAAGCTGAAAATTGCCCTGGACAGGAAGGGGGTGAAAGTGTCCGGTCTGGAAGTGGTTAAAGGGTTACACCATTATAAACTGATCTGTTAGGGATCTTTCACACGAGGTGGACCCGTTTAGCGGATCCGCTTTCTGAGCGAGGGATCTCTCTGCTGATCCCCGCTGAGCAAGCAGATGACAGCTTTGTGTTTGCGCCGCTGCTGCAGAGGAGACACTGAGCTGCTCGCTCTCCTCAGTGGGCGGTCGGATGAAAACGGACCCCCTGTCCTTTTTCATCCGACCCGATCCGACGTACAGAAGGGGATCCCCATCCGTCCCTTTTTGGCGGATCGGATGTTGGTGGGTGTAAACGGACACATGCCCGTTTACACCCGTCGGTCCATAGAAGAGAATGGATGTTCCGATGGGGTCCACCTGAGAAATGTGCAGGCGGCACCGGATTGCAATGTACGTTTGAAAGATCCCAAAGTCGTATTAAACCCAAAAGCAAACATTCAGGGCCGATTCACACTTTAAAAACACAGTCCAGATGCATTTTTGGCGCTTTCCAGTGCGGTTTTGATGCATTTTTTACACACTCCAGTGCGTTTTTTATGCATTCCATTTCATTTTTTCTTCTCTTGTTTTCTTCCATTTAAATAGGGACATGTGTATTCCAGCGCATTTTGGTGCGTTTTTGATGCGTTTTACTGCGCTCCAGTACAGTTCTGTGCAGGAAAAATGCAGCCTGTTTTACTTTTCTTTCTGCAACCGGAACGCACTGGAACTGCAAGCACTGATGTGAACTATGACATTGACCACCATATCACCTACTTTCTGTGCATTTTGGATGCAGAAAAAAGCAACTGAAACGCATGGAGTGTGAACTGGCCCTTATTCTATTGCAGCTTACCAATTGTTAGATGTGATGGCTGCTTTAGTTTTCCTTTTTAGACTTTCTTCTATTTTCACCTGGTGATCCAGACAGCAAGTCTGTTGTTTTCACAAGCAGAAACACCCCAGCAGAATGTATCCATTTACATGGATGAGACAAAGCACTTAACAATGGCACAGGGGCGGACTGACCATTTGGAAATTCGGGCACTGCCTCAGTAAGGGGCCCCATAAGATGCCCCTGGTACCTTTTTCATAGGCTTTTTTTGAGTTTGGGCAAGGACACAGGGGCCCCATGATCCTCTATTGCCCGGGGGCCCCATGAGTTGTCAGTCCACCCCTGCAATGGCAGGATTGGTTAAAATGATCAGCTTTTATTTATTCCTGCAAAACCTTTATCCCGAAAGGGAAAAAAGAAAAAAAAAACTGTTTGCTGTAACTGATTATGAAGTGTTAGCTGGAGTTTGGCTTCCATTTGTTACTCTATCTAAATCTGCTAGTACATTTAACACTCCCCTCTCCCCCCAAATTGACAATACTGCTCTCTGCTGTGCTTCCTGTGCTCCTTCATCCAGAGTGGGGGCGCTCTAATACAGATCACCAAGTAAAAACAGGGGGGGCTAAAAAAAAAAATGCAGCCACCACATCTAATGTTTGGTAAGCTGCAATATATTACATTTTTGGGTTTGGGTTTAATTAATTGAATTTTTTTAGTTTCAGTAAAGAAGGGAAAGATACTCTTTTCTTTGTGCTGTGTCCCTCTTGGGGAGATTTCCCCTTTCTTCCTGTCCCAGTGACAACACAAGCAGTAAAAGTAAAAGCCCAGATGGAATGCAAAAATATTGTTTTTAAAACCTGACAGGTCTACATTATATATACCGTATATATATATATTTACTTCAGGTACTTATGTAGTGCTGTCAGTATATGTAGTGCTTTGCATTACAAGTGATGGGATGGGTTGGGATGTGAACCAATGACCCTGGTGCTGCCAGACAGAAAGGCTAGCCATTTAGCCACTGCGCTGCCCGTATGTATAGGACTTTTTTTCAGCGAGAAAGAGGGGAAATGCAGTTCTGGGACCTCTAGCACTGGACGTATGTAATGGAAAGGGGTGCTGGAGGGTCTGTTGATGCTGGCTTCTGGGGGATTGATTGTCACTGGGGGAGGTGGGTCTACTGTTGCTGCTGGGGCCTTTGTTGCTGGGTGGATCTTATGTTGCTGGGGGGTCACTTGTTGCTCAGAGGGATCTACTGTTGAGGGAAGGTTCTATTGTTGCTTGCTGCTGGATGGGCGATTGTTGATGATGAGGATCTGGTGTTGCTGGGGGGAGTTTATTTTTTGCAGATCTATTGTTTTGGGGGATCTATTGTTGCTGGGGGTGGTTTATTGCTGCTGTTTTTGGGGGATCTATTTTACTGATTTTCTTGTTATCATGAACAAATTCTATACAAATTACTTAGCATCACAAAATGATACTTGGTTCTGTAGTCTCTAAAAGGGGTGGTTCTGGGAGGTAGGTTATGGGTGGAACCGAGGGATATTGCTTGGAAGGAGTAGGGGGCAGAGACAAGGGGTGAATCAGAAAGAGGGAGTACCTGCACCTATTCTCTGAGGGAAAAAGCCCTATATATATATATACTATATTGCCAAAGGTATTGGGCCAGCCCTCCAAATCATTGCATTCCGGTGTTCCAATCCCCGCCATGGACACAGGTGTATACAATCAAGCCCCTAGGCATGCAGACGGCTTCTACACACATTGGTGAAAGAATGGGTCGCTCTCAGGAGCTCAGTGACTCCAAGCGTGGTCCCGTGATAGGTTGTCACCTGTGCAATAAGTCCATCCGTGACATTTCCTGGCTACTAAATATTCCACGCTCAACTGTTAGTGGGATTATAACAAAGTGGAAGCAACTGGGAACAACAGCAACTCAGCCACCAAGTGGTAGGCCACGTCACATGACAGGCAGGGTCAGCGCATGCTGAAGCGCACAGTGCGCAGAAGTCACCAACTGTCTGCAGAGTCAATAGCTAAAGACCTCCAAACTTGGTGTGGCCTTCAGATGAGCCCAACAACAGTGTGTAGAGAGCTTCATGGAATGGGTTTCCATGGCCGAGCAGCTGCATCCAAGCCTTACATCACCAAGTGCAATGCCGTGGTGTAAAGCACACCGCCACTGGACTCCATGGCAGTGGAGACGTCTTCTCTGGAGTGACCAATCACGCTTCTCTGTCTGGCAATTTGATGGATTTGTCTGGGTTTGGATGATGCCAGGAGAACAGTACTTGCCTGACAGACCTTTGTGCCAAGTGTAAAGTTTGGTGGAGGGGGGATTATGGTGCGGGGGTGTTTTTCGGGGGGTGTTCTTATATATATATATACAGTGGGGATTGAAAGTTTGGGCACCCCAGCTAAAAATGTGTATTAATGTGCATAAAGAAGCCAAGGAAAGATGGAAAAATCTCCAAAAGGCATCAAATTACAGATTAGACATTCTTATATGTCAACAAAAGTTAGATTTTATTTCCATCATTTACACTTTCAAAATAACAGAAAACAAAAAAATGGCGTCTGCAAAAGTTTGGGCACCCTGCAGAATTTATAGCATGCACTGCCCCCTTTGCAAAGCTGAGACCTGCCAGTGTCATGGATTGTTCTCAATCATCGTCTGGGAAGACCAGGTGATGTCAATCTCAAAGGTTTTAAATGCCCAGACTCATCTGACCTTGCCCCAACAATCAGCACCATGGGTTCTTCTAAGCAGTTGTCTAGAAAACTGAAACTGAAAATAGTTGACGCTCACAAAGCTGGAGAAGGCTATAAGAAGATAGCAAAGCGTTTTCAGATGTCAATATCCTCTGTTTGGAATGTAATTAAGAAATGGCAGTCATCAGGAACAGTGGAAGTTAAAGCAAGATCTGGAAGACCAAGAAAAATATCAGACAGAACAGCTCGCAGGATTGTGAGAAAAACTATTCAAAACCCACGTTTGACTGCACGATCCCTCCAGAAAGATCTCGCAGACACTGGAGTTGTGGTACACTATTCCACTATAAAGAGATACTTGTACAAATATGGTCTTCATGGAAGAGTCATCAGAAGAAAACCTCTTCTACGTCCTCACCACAAAAATCATCGTTTGAACTTTGCAAATGAACATATAGACAAGCCTGATGCATTTTGGAAACAAGTTCTGTGGACCGATGAGGTTAAAATTGAACTTTTTGGCCGGAATGAGCAAAGGTACGTTTGGAGAAGAAGGGGCACAGAATTTAATGAAAAGAACCTCTGTCCAACTGTTAAGCATGGGGTTGGATCAATCATGCTTTGGGGTTGTGTTGCAGCCAGTGGCACAGGGAACATCTCACGAGTAGAAGGAAAAATGGATTCAATAAAATTTCAGCAAATTTTGGATGGTAACTTGATGCCATCTGTGAAGCTGAAGTTAAAGAGAGGATGGCTTCTACAAATGGATAATGATCCTAAACACTCCTCGAAATCCACGGGGGATTACATCAAGAGGCGTAAACTGAAGGTTTTGCCATGGCCTTCACAATCTCCTGACCTCAACATAATTGAAAATCTATGGATAGACCTTAAAAGAGCAGTGCGTGACAGACAGCCCAGAAATCTCAAAGAACTGGAAGACTTTTGTAAGGAAGAATGGGCAAAGATACCTCAAACAAGAATTGAAAGACTCTTGGCTGGCTACAAAAAGCGTTTACAAGCTGTGATACTTGCCAAAGGGGGCAGTACAAGATATTAACTCTGCAGGGTGCCCAAACTTTTACAGATGCCATTTTTTTGTTTTCTGTTATTTTGAAAGTGTAAATGATGGAAATAAAATCTAACTTTTGTTGACATATTATAAGAATGTCTAATCTGTAATTTGATGCCTTTTGGAGATTTTTCCATCTTTCCTTGGCTTCTTTATGCACATTAATACACATTTTTAGCTGGGGTGCCCAAACATTCGATCCCCACTGTATATATATATATATATATATATATATATATATATATATATATATATATATATATAAATATCAAATCTTTTTTTTTAATTGTTCCTGTATCCCCTTTCCTAAGCTATCCAAAAAAAGAACACAAATTGCACAAAATAAGTTCTTGACCCTTTTTAAAAATCGTGCCACACCAAAACGGATGGTACTTTGTTAGGAATGCGCGTTGCAGCAACATTAAGAATTAATAGGGATTAATTCCCAAAAGACATGTATGTTTTTGAGCACGCAAAACCATGCACACTTCCGCATCACAGAGTAAGCTGTAAACAACAATAATATAGCCGGCCAGTAAGCTCAGACATTTCCTGTCTCCAACTTTGAAAACATCTTTGAAGAGGAGGAACAACTGAACAAACCTGCAATTGTGTCTCCACAAACCCCAACCAGATGATGTACCTACTAACTACACACCACTGGTGTGGCCCTGTGGTTCTCGGAGGAAGGCATTCTTTTCTTTTTTTGGATCTCTACAATGTGAACATACTTGTGTTTTGCACAGCTGTGTGCTGACCGAAACTGTATTACAATGAGAAAATCTGTTCTTCTCTATGGCCTCCATTCATCGGTCTACAACAACACTTAAAGAGGACTTAGTCACCAGTATTGCTGGTGGTCTCCCTACACCTGATCTTTTTCCCTTATCACTGACTTACCATTCCTTGTTCTGCACTGTGTCTCTGTGTGAAGGCAGCCACCTTGGTATAGGCAAGGCTTTGCTTCCTCGTCTCATAGCTGCCCTCCTGATGACTGGTGGAGTAATGATGAAGGAGAAGCAGGAGAGGTGGAGAAAGCACACCCTCACAAAGGATGAAACAGAAGCAAGGAGATCCTTGCACTGCAGGTCCTTGGGTATAACTTGCCCTCCAGCAAGCAGAACATTGAGCAGCACAGTAATGACGTCACCAAATCTCACTCCAAATCTGGTGAGACTAGCAGTCAGATCCAACAGTGGTTTTGAAGCATGCATATACCTTTATTTTCATCAATCTTTCATTTTGGTTTGGTAAAATAATGTCATGGCTCCTCCTCTTTCTCCTCTGGCAGTGGCCAGGTCGTGATTACTGCAGAGAATCGCCCCATATGATGATATGGTACCATTCTTTGCTGCAGTCTACTTTAAGTCCAGAGCAGCTTGTTCCTACAACCCCAAGTGGAGGGTCCTTTCCTTGACACCTTGGGTTCATAGGAAGTGGGTTTAATGATGTTGGGTGTCATTCAACCCAGAAGAAGACCAGTGCTGGACCATGGAGATGGAGGGGGAAAAGTGGGGCAACACTGGAGAATGGAATGGGTGAATACACCTTGGAAAAAGTTTTTTTTTCACAGGTGTTAGTGGGGGGCCATTCGGGGAAAAAAAACAAGTCTGGCATTGGTCTTTAATCACCGCAGCTTGACCAGTCAGGGGCTATGAGCTCTATATCTCACAAAGACACCACAGAGGAAGGCATAATTAACACATTACTACAACCCCAAGTGGAGGGTCCTTTCCTCGACACCTTGGGTTCATAGGAAGTGGGTTTAATGATGTTGGGTGTCATTCAACCCAGAAGAAGACCAGTGCTGGACCATGGAGATGGAGGAGAAAAAGTGGGGCAACACTGGAGAATGGAATGGGTGAATACACCTTGGAAAAAGTTTTTTTTACAGGTGTTAGTGGAGGGCCATTCGGGGAAAAAAAACAAGTCTGGCATTGATCTTTAATCACCGCAGCTTGACCAGTCAGGGACTATGAGCTCTATATCTCACAAAGACAGCACGGAGGTATGCATAATTAACACATTACTACAACCCCAAGTGGAGGGTCCTCTCCTCGACACCTTGGGTTCATAGCAAGTGGGTTTAATGATGTTGGGTGTCATTCAACCCAGAAGAAGACCAGTGCTGGACAATGGAGATGGAGGGGGAAAAGTGGGGCAACACTGGAGAATGGAATGGGTGAATACACCTTGGAAAAAGTTTTTTTTTACAGGTGTTAGTGGGGGGCCATTTGGGGAAAAAAAACAAGTCTGGCATTGGTCTTTAATCACCGCAGCTTGACCAGTCAGGGGCTATGAGCTCTATATCTCACAAAGACAGCACGGAGGAAGGCATAATTAACACATTACTACAACCCCAAGTGGAGGGTCCTCTCCTCGACACCTTGGGTTCATAGCAAGTGGGTTTAATGATGTTGGGTGTCATTCAACCCAGAAGAAGACCAGTGCTGGACAATGGAGATGGAGGGGGAAAAGTGGGGCAACATTGGAGAATGGAATGGGTGAATACACCTTGGAAAAAGTTTTTTTTCTACAGGTGTTAGTGGGGGGCCATTCGGGGGAAAAAAACAAGTCTGGCATTGGTCTTTAATCACCGCAGCTTGACCAGTCAGGGGCTATGAGCTCTATATCTCACAAAGACACCACAGAGGAAGGCATAATTAACACATTACTACAACCCCAAGTGGAGGGTCCTTTCCTCGACACCTTGGGTTCATAGGAAGTGGGTTTAATGATGTTGGGTGTCATTCAACCCAGAAGAAGACCAGTGCTGGACCATGGAGATTGAGGGGGAAAAGTGGGGCAACACTGGAGAATGGAATGGGTGAATACACCTTGGAAAAAGTTTTTTTTACAGGTGTTAGTGGGGGGCCATTCGGGGAAAAAAAACAAGTCTGGCATTGGTCTTTAATCACCGCAGCCTGACCAGTCAGGGGCTATGAGCTCTATATCCCACAAAGACACCACGGAGGTATGCATAATTAACACATTACTACAACCCCAAGTGGAGGGTCCTCTCCTCGACACCTTGGGTTCATAGGAAGTGGGTTTAATGATGTTGGGTGTTATTCAACCCAGAAGAAGACCAGTGCTGGACAATGGAGATGGAGGGGGAAAAGTGGGGCAACACTGGAGAATGGAATGGGTGAATACACCTTGGAAAAAGTTTTTTTACAGGTGTTACTGGGGGGCCATTCGGGGAAACAAAACTTGACTGGCATTGGTCTTTAATCACCGCAGCTTGACCAGTCAGGGGC
This sequence comes from Staurois parvus, assembly GCF_062004578.1. NCBI lineage: Eukaryota > Metazoa > Chordata > Amphibia > Anura > Ranidae > Staurois > Staurois parvus. Next base: position 2,825,478 of record NW_028318579.1, on the reverse strand, counting down.
TATGAGCTCTATATCTCACAAAGACACCACAGAGGAAGGCATAATTAACACATTACTACAACCTCTCAGCCCTTCATACTTCCTGGAGTTTTCTTTAATTTTATCGCTATTATGAGGAATAACTTTCTTCCTGCAATAAATTAATATGCGATTAGGATTCACCAAGGAATTTCGTGACAATATAAATGCTCAGGCCTGAAGGCGGAGTGGACTGTTGAAAGTCACAGAATTTCAAGGTGAATCTTAATATTCTTAAACTAGATGAAAATGTAATCACTAAAATCTCATTCAAGTTTTTACAGGTAAATTTAATTTCCAAATGTGCAGCTTTATTTAAAGACAACACAAACGTGCCCATTCCGGAACAAGAAAAATTGGGGATATAAAATAATAAAGAAATGTTTTAATGTTAACATTTGCAGAAGAGGAGAGTGAAGGAGAGAGGAGAGTGTGACCTCATATGCAGGAGAGGAGTGCTGAGGGTAAGACGTTGGGCAACATGTGCAGGAGAGAAGTGTGGAGGGTATGACGGTGGGCAGTATGTGCAGGTGAGTAGTGCTGAGGGTATGACGGTGGGCAGTATGTGCAGGAGAGGAGTGTGGGGGGCATGACAGTGAGCAATATGTGCAGGAGAGGCGTATGTACAGTATGGCGATTGGCAGTATGCGCAGGAGAGGAGTGTGGAGGGTATGATAGTGGGCAGTATATGTAGGAGAGGAGCATTGGGGGTATGATAGTGGCTAGTGTGTGAAGGAGAGGAGTGTGTAGGGTATGACAGTGGGAAGTATGTGCAGTAGAGGGATGTGGAGGGTATGACAGTGGGCGGTGTGTGCAGGAGAAGAGTGTGGAGGGTATGACAGTGAGCAGTGTGTTCAGGAGAAGATTGTGGAGGGTATGACAGTGAGCAGTGCATGCAGGAAAGGGGTGTGGAGGGTATGACAGTGGGCAGTGTGTGCAGGAGAGGAGTGTGGAGTGTATGACAGTGGGCAGTGTGTGCAGGAAAGGGGTGTGGAGGATATGACAGTGGGCAGTGTGTGCAGGAGAGGAGTGTGGAGGGTATGACAGTGGGCAGTGTGTGAAGGAGAGGGGTGTGGAGGGTCTAACAGTGGGCAGTGTGTTTAAGAGAGGGGTGTGGAGGTTATGACAGTGGGCAGTGTATGCAGGAGAGGAGTGTGGAGGGTATGATGGTGGGCAGTATGTGCAGGAGAGGAGTGTGGAGGGTATGACGGTGGGCAATATGTGCAGGAGAGGAGTGTGGAGGGTATGACGGTGGGCAATATGTGCAGGAGAGGAGTGCTGAGGGTATGACAGTGGGCAATATGTAAAGGAGAAGAGTGCTGAGGGTATGACAGTGGGCAGTATGTGCAGGAGAGGAGTGTGGGGGGCATGACAGTGAGCAATATGTGCAGGAGAGGCGTATGTACAGTATGGCGATCGGCAGTATGCGCAGGAGAGGAGTGTGGAGGGTATGATAGTGGCCAGTGTGTGAAGGAGAGGAGTGTGGAGGATATGACAGTGGGCAGTATGTGCAGTAGAAGGATGTAGAGGGTATGACAGTGGGCAGTGTGTGCAGGAGAGACGTGTGGAAGGTATGACAGTGAGCAGTGTGTACAGGAGAACAGTGTGGAGGGTATGACAGTGAGCAGTGCATGCAGGAAAGGGGTGTGGAGGGTATGACAGTGGGCAGTATGTGCAGGACAGGAGTGTGAAGGGTATGTCAGTGGGCAGTGTGTGAAGGAGAGGGGTGTGGAGGGTCTAACAGTGGGCAGTGTGTGAAAGAGAGGGGTCTGGAGGGTATGACAGTGGGCAGTGTGTGCAGGAAAGGAGTGTGGAGGGTATGACAGTGGCCGGAGTGTGCAGGAGAGAAGTGTGGAGAGTATGACAGTGGGCAGTGTGTGCAGGAAAGGGGTGTGGAGGGCATGACAGTGGGCAGTGTGTGCAGGAGAGGAGTGTGGAGTGTATGACAGTGGGCAGTATGTACAGGAGAGGAGTGTGGAGGGTATGACAGTGGGCAGTGTGTGCAGGAGAGAAGTGTGGAGGGTATGACAGTAGGCAGTATGTGTGCAAGGTATAAAGGCTGGCAGTATGTGCAGGAGAGGAGTGTGGAGGGTATGACAGTGGGCAGTGTGTGCAGAAGAAAGCCTAGGGTATGACAGTGGGAAGTGTGTGCAGGAGAGGAGTGTGGAGTGTATGACAGTGGGCAATGTGTGCAGGAGAGACGTGTGGAGGGTATGACAGTGGGCAGTATGTGTGCAGGGTATAAGGGCTGGCAGTATGTGCAGAAGAGGAGTGTGGAGGGTATGACAGTGGGCAGTGTGTGCAGGAGAGGAGTGTGGAGGGTATGACAGTGGGAAGTGTGTGCAGGAAAGGAGTGTGGAGGGTATGACAGTGGGCAGTATGTGCAGGAAAGGAGTGTGGAGTGTATGACAGTGGGCAGTGTGTGCAGGAGAGGAGTGTGGAGGGTATGACAGTGGGCAGTGTGTGCAGGAAAGGAGTGTGGAGGGTATGACAGTGGGCAGTGTGTGCAGGAAAGGAGTGTGGAGGGTATGACAGTGAGCAGTATGTGCAGGAGAGGAGTGTGGAGGGTATGACAGTGGGCAGTGTGTGCAGAAGAAAGCCTAGGGTATGACAGTGAGCAGTATGTGCAGGAAAGGAGTGTGGAGTGCATGACAGTGGGCAGTGTGTGCAGGAGAGGAGTTTGGAGGGTATGACAGTGGGAAGTGTGTGCAGGAAAGGAGTGTGGAGGGTATGACAGTGGGCAGTATGTGCAGGAGAGGAGTGTGGAGGGTATGACAGTGGGCAGTGTGTACAGAAGAAAGCCTAGGGTATGACAGTGAGGAGTATGTGCAGGAAAGGAGTGTGGAAGGTATGACAGTGGGCAGTGTGTGCAGGAAAGGAGTGTGGAGGGTATGACAGTGGGCAGTGTGTGCAGAAGAAAGCCTAGGGTATGACAGTGAGCAGTATGTGCAGGAAAGGAGTGTGGAGAGTATGACAGTGGGCAGTGTGTGCAGGAAAGGAGTGTGGAGGGTATGACAGTGGGCAGTGTGTGCAGGAGAGGAGTGCCGAGGGTTTGACAGTGAGCATTATGTGTAGAAGAGGAGTGTGTGCCTGTGGAGTGTGGCGTGGTTTGGGGTTGTGCATCAGTGGGAGGTGTGTTGTGGCGGGGGGGGGGGGGTCTGTCAGGGTATGGCACGAGTCAATGGGGGAGGGGGTGTGAGGTGTTCAAGGGGAATGTCTGTTAAGGTGTGTCACGGGGGAGCTCTGGGGTTTGTTTGAGGGGGGGTACCATCTGTCCACACGGTGTCCTCAAAGGCCTGATTCTAACCTGATAGTCCCAGAGCTCTCCTCAATGAGGACCAATCACAGACAGCAGGGCAGCTGGGGGCAGGAATCCACAATGAGTGTGTGTCAGGTGTGAGGAACCATGATCCGGGAGTTGTGGACCCAAGTGGGGGGTCAGTAAGGTGTGTGGATGGGAGGTGACAGGTTATTGAGGTGGTGGGCATCAGAAGTGGGGATCACAGGTTTGTACTTGCATGAGAGTAGGTGTCGGCAGTGGTGATGAAAGATGTCGGGGATTGCAGAGGTGAGCTGCCCAGGGGTGTTAGGCTCATTGGGGGGACGCGTGTGGGGGGGCAAGGAGGCGACGAGGGGAATAGCATTCAAATTAAAGGATGGTCCTTGGCCATTTCATCTGTCTCGGGAACATGATCTGGCCAGGAGGGTTGCAAAGCCACGAAAAGAGATAGTGTCCTTCAAGGAGGGATGGTGTGTTTGGGGACTTGCTATGCAAGGGAGGGATGTGGAGCTGCAGGTAGGACAAGAACAGACAATAGAGGGGAAGAGTTGGGGAACAGAAGAGGGAGGAGGAAGAGAAATCCCTACTGGAGGCAGAATTAGTGCACTGACCAATGGAAACCTTCACTTAGGCATTATCCTCCTCAATGAGAAAACAAAAAGAAAAACAAAAGTGTGGCAGGAAACCAAAGTTCAACATACAATAAAGGACCATTCCTGGTGATCCTACCATGACAAGCCTTGTTCAGGCACTTCCTGTTAGGGGGAGACTACTGTGTGTTGTCACCCTGTCATATGTATCACTAGTGGAGACTGCAAAGGGCCACGTCTATACACATTGCACATGCGTGGTCTTACATTGTGACTGATCTGCATGGAAAACGTGGCCTTGGACAGTTGTATCAGCTCCTGTTCTGCACTGGAAGAGCTTACCCTGAGCTTCTCACCATGTGTACTACAAGCTGCTGCAAGTCAGATAGAGCTCCTCCGCCTCATTTCCTGGCTGGAGGACGTCCAGCATCATCTAGACCTTTCCTCCCCAGCCTGGCTGTCCCTGGCCAGCCCCATTCATTCAATTGCCTTCAGATCTTTCAGCCATGAAGGCTCGGCATCACATATGGTCATTGCTGAGGGCAGTCTGCATGCAAATACAGTCTGCCTAGGAATGCCTACTCCTCCAAACTGATATCCACCCATCAAGACATTTTGATATTTGTGTAACTCCTCCCGAGAGCCAGCCTACTGCTTTCATCAGGGCTGAGGGCTTTTAAGAGGAGTGTTGAGGCAAGGTGCCATGATGTTTTCAGGAAGCTATGTATAGCACCCTGCTGGCCCCTCCCTCAAAGGTATGTATAGCACCCTGCTGGCCCCTCCCACAAAGGTATGTATAGCACCCTGCTGGCCCCTCCCATAAAGGTATGCATAGCACCTTGCTGGTCCCTCCCTCCAGGGTATGTATAGCACCCTGCTGGCCCCTCCCACAAAGGTATGTATAGCACCCTGCTGGCCCCTCCCACCCTGGTATGTATAGTACCCCGCTGGCCCCTCCCACCAAGCTATGTATAGCACCCTGCCGGCCCCTCCCACCAAGCTATGTATAGCACCCTACTGACCCCTTTCACCAAGCTATGTATAGCATACTGCTGGCCCCTCCCACCAAGCTATGTATAGCACAGAGCTGGCCCCTCCCACCAAGCTATGTATAGCACCCAGCTGGCCCCTCCCACCAAGCTATGTATAGCACCCAGCTGGCCCCTCCCACCAAGCTATGTATAGCACCCTTCCAGCCCCTTCCACCAAGGTATGTATAGCACCCTTCCGGCCCCTTCCACCAAGCTATGTATAGCACCCTTTTGGCTCCTCCCACCAAGTTATGTATAGCACCCTTCCGGCCCCTCCCACCAAGCTATATATAGCACCCTGCCGGCCCCTCCCACCAAGCTATCTATAGCACCCAGCTAGCCCCTCTCACCAAGCTATATATAGCACCAAGCTGGCCCCTCCCACCAAGCTGTGTATAGCACCCTGCCTACTCCTCCCACCAAGGTATGTATAGCACCCTGCTGATCCACTCCTATCAAGTTATGTATAGCACCCTGCTGATCCCCTCCCACCAGCATTTGTCTGCATTGCATAGAGAAGCGCAGAGACCTACTGAGTCTAAAATAATTTATGTAATGAAAACAGAAAGATTTTGTAAAAAAAAACAATAAAAAAAATCTATGTTGACGGGTGATGAGGGGATGGGAACCAGAGAAGGCAAAATATAAACAGATTAAACTTCCACTTTAAGTCCTCCCGAATCCTCAGACATCCCTTCGAGGTAAACCATCGCTCTCTTCCAGGAGACAGAACCATAAATCTTGCATTAGGGACTGAACTATTAATGAACGTGCCCCAAGGTCTTGTAGATGAGGTGAGGAGGTGAACCTTCGCTTGAAAGTGAATTGGAATTTTTTTTTTTTCTTGCTGTTTAGAATTTTAGTTTTCCCGTCTTCGGCGGCAGAAAGTTTCTGTGCCAAGAAAAGTTCTGCTGCGTACAAAGCGCGAGACGTGTAACCCTAGAACTATAATTTCACATAAAAATAACCCCGTCCAAACCACGCCGGCTCTGCCCCGCTGGAGGGACCCGGCTCGCTTACACAATATTTTTAGCCGGTGAATAGGGATGAAAGGAGGCGGGTTACGCTTTTATCAACGTTGATTGGAAAAGTGACATTTAGGCACAGGTGCAAAAAAAAATTAGAGAGAACCAAAGTGACATTTACCCTTGGTTCACACCTAAGCGTTTTTTTCTGCCGCGTTTTGCAGAAACGCTGTACAGTCCGTTTAACATGATTTCCTATGTGACACGTTCACATCGCGCTTTCACCCCGGTGCCTTTCTTGGAAAAAATCAGGGACTTTTTTGAACGCAAAAAGTGGTGTTTTTGTTGACGCACTTCCGGTTCCGCCGTCCTACGTACTACGTCACTTCTGGTGAGTGGAATGCACGCCGGTGTGCTGCGTTCCAGGGGGCCATCTTTTGTATGGGAGATTTTTCCTACTGTCATCTGCTGCCAGGGGCGGACTGACAATGCATGGGGCCCCCGGGCAATAGGGGATCATGGAGCCCCTGTGTCCTTGCCCAAACTCAAAAAAAGCCTATGAAAAAGGTACCAGGGGCATCTCATGGGGCCCCCTTCTGACCCCAGGCCCTCAATAGGGGATCATGGGGCCCCTGTGTCCTTGCCCAAACTCAAAAAAGCCTATGAAAAAGGTACCAGGGGCATCTCATGGGGCCCCCTTCTGACCCCAGGCCCTCAATAGGGGATCATGGGGCCCCTGTGTCCTTGCCCAAACTCAAAAAAGCCTATGAAAAAGGTACCAGGGGCATCTCATGGGGCCCCCTACTGACCCCGGGCCCTCGGGCAGTGCCCGAGTTTCCAAATGGTCAGTCCGCCCCTATCTGCTGCTGACTGTGGGATCTCTGAAAACTACCCTGAAGTTTGTGACGATTGTGGATTCATCTCATGCAATTAAAATGTTGGTTTTTATCTTTAAAAATGTGAGTGGCCTGGTATTTGATGATTGATATAGCCGGGTGTTGCAGTATTACACGATGTTATTTTCTCTTTCCTACATTACATTGAGTTTCTCTGGGAAGTGGAACCTGGTGGTGTTGGAAATTGGAGGAAAGCTTTCCTGTGGTGGAGTGGAGATCTGGAGTCATATTATAATGTAGGCCATAGACGGCTCAAAAATCGGCCGTTTTAAAAAAAAAAAATACAACGAAAAATCGGTCGTTCGATCGGCCGACGTTACCACCAACGGAAAAAAAAAATCGACCGATTTTTGTCCCGTCTATGGCCGGCATTTAACCCCATAATTAATTCTGTCCCTTGCAGAGACAGGGGAGCAATACATAAGAAGAAGAAGAAGAAGAAGAATAGAAGAAGAAGAATAGGAGAAGAAGAAGAAAAGAAGAAGAAGAGAAGCAAAGAAGAAGTAGAAAAGAAAAAAAGAAGAAGGAGGAGAAGGAGAAGAAGAAGGAGAAGAAGGAGAAGGAGGAGAAGGAGGAGAAGAAGGAGAAGAAGAAGGAGAAGAAGAAGGAGGAGAAGAAGGAGGAGAAGGAGGAGAAGAAGGAGAAGGAGGAGAAGAAGGAGAAGGAGGAGAAGAAGGAGAAGAAGAAGGAGGAGAAGAAGGAGAAGAAGGAGAAGGAGGAGAAGGAGGAGAAGGAGGAGGAGATGGAGGAGAAGAAGGAGAAGGAGGAGAAGGAGGAGAAGAAATTGGAGGAGAAGCAGGAGAAGAAATAGGAGGAGAAGCAGGAGAAGAGGGAGAAAGAGGAGAAGAAGAAGGAGGAGAAGGAGGAGAAGGAGGAGAAGAAGGAGGAGGAGGAGAAGGAGGAGAAGAAGGAGAAGAAGGAGAAGGAGGAGAAGAAGAAAAAGAAGAAGAAGAATTCCAGTCCGCTATTATATTTTATATGAAAAAATCTTGCGGTTGCAACAAATGTATACATTTGTATCCATTTCGGATACAGATGGTTTTATTCAGATACAAATGGATACATTTGTTGCAACTGCAAGACTTTTTCATGTCAAATATAATAGCGGACTGGAATTCTTCTTCTTATTAATTTTCTTCTTCTTTTTCTTCTTCTTCTTTTTCCTTCTCTTCTTTTTCTTCTTCTTCTTTTTCTTCTTCTTTTTCCTCCTCTTCTTTTCTTCCTCTTCTTTTTCTTCTTCTTGCAGGTCACGGCTCATGCGCAGATTTTTTATCAGTAAAACGATCGGCTGATTTGCCTATCATTGCCGGGAAAATCGGCCGCAAATTTTCTAACATGCCCGATAAAAAAAATGTGCAAAAAGCCCGAAAAATGGCCAACCAATTAACCCACTACAGTGCGAAAATCGGCTGATTTTCGACCCATCTATGGCTGGCATAAGGGTCATAAATACCTAAAAGGCATTTTTATCACCATAATCTGGTGTGTGCGGTATATGTTGGTTTGAGCACCAATTTTCGGTGGAAGCATATTTCTTTGGAAAAAGGACTTTCTGAATATTTAAGGAGTTTTTTCTTCATTTTTTTTTCACTTGTCATATTTTCTTCACGAATTTTGGAGTGGGACTATATTTTATAACAATATTTTTGTTTATAATCATTTTTTTCATATTGATTTAGCACTATAACAAATTATTTTGCGCTGTTTGTGTTATTATTATAATTTTTGTTTCTATAGACTTGGAAATGGAAATGCTGCAGAAAAGCCTGTATTGCGTTTTTGATGCATTTTAAATCTGCCTAGCAACAAGAAAAATGAGAGAAAGAAAAATGCAAAACGCATAAAAAATGCTGCAAAAACGGAAGAGTGAAAATACTTTTGCTGTGATTGAGCCGATCAGCAGGTGCCAGCCAATGGATGAGTGCCGGCCAGGGGCGGACTGACAAACCATGGGGCCCCCAAGCAATAGGGGATCATGGGGCCCCTGTGTCCTTGCCCAAACTCAAAAAAGCCTATGAAAAAGGTACCAGGGGCATCTCATGGGGCCCCCTACTAACCCTGGGCCCTCGGGCAGTGCCCGAGTTTCCAAATGGTCAGTCCGCCCCTGGTGTCGGCACTCGCTGATCGGCGTGGGGAGAGACAGAACATAGCTGTGCCTATGTAAACAATGCAGAGCTGTGTCCTGTCAATGTGCTGGATTTTGTTTCCTGAGCAAGGAATACAATCCAGCACATTACCTAGTAATAGACAGGGGCGGACTGACAACTCATGGGGCCCCCGGGCAATAGGGGATCATGGGGCCCCTGTGTCCTTGCTCACACTAAAAAAAAAGCCTTTAAAAAGTACCAGGGGCATTTCATGGGGCCCCCTACTGACCCAGGGCCCTTGAGCAGTGCCCGAGTATTCGAATGGTCAGTCCGCCCCTGGTAATAGCAGCACATAGTAAACACAAACACTGGTTAGGCACACAGTTAACCCTTTGATTGTCCTAGATGTTAACCCCTTCCTGCCCAGTGTCATTAGTAAAGTGTATATTATTTAGCACTGATCACTGTATTCGTGTCACTGGTTCCTGCAAAGTGTCAGTTAGTGCCGCAATATCGCAGTCCCGCTATAAGTCGCTGATCCCATTACTAGTATAAAAAAAAATTTAAAAAAATAATAAAAAAAAAATAAATAAAAATTCCAATATATATCCCATAGAATGTAGATACTGTAACTTTTGCGCAAACCAATCAATATACGCTTATTGGGATTTTTTTTTACCAGATATATGTAGCCGAATACATTTTGGCCTAAATTTATGAAGAAATTATATATTTTATATTTTTTTTCACTGGATATGTTTTATAGCAGAAAGTAAAAAGATATTGTTTTTTTTTTCTTCTCCTAGATTGTAAGCTCCCAGGATCAGGCCCTCTTAACCCTCTTGTATTGAACTGTATTGTTACTGTATTGTCTCCCGTTATATTGTAATGTGCTGAGCAAACTGTTGGCGCGATATAAATCCTGCATAATAATAATAATAATAATATAAATCCTGTATAATAGTATTACATAAATCCTGTATAATAATAATAATATAATAAATCCTGTATAATAAGAACAATATAATAATAAATCCTGTATAATAATAAGAATATAATAATAAATTCTGTATAATAATAATAATATATAAATCCTGTATAATAATAATAATAATAAAAAAAAAATATTATAAATCCTGTATTATAATAATAATAATATCATAAATCCTGTATAATAATAATAATATATAAATCCTGTATAATAATAATAATAATAATATAATAAATCCAGTATAATAATATATAAATCCTGTATAATAATAATAATATAATAATAAATCCTGTATAATAATAATAATATATAAATCCTGTATAATAATAATAATAATAATATATAAATCCTGTATAATAATAATATATAAATCCTGTATAATAATAATAATAATAAATAAGTCCTGTATAATAATAATAACATAGTCTTTTTTTTATTATAGCGCATAAAAAAAAACCTAGTGATGATCCAATACCACCAAAAATAAAGCTCTATTTGTGGGGGGAAAAAAATGACATCAATTTAATTTCTGTACAGCATTGCATGACCGTGCATTTGTCAGTTAAAGTAGCGTAGTGCTGAATCGCAAAAATGGCCTGGTCGTGAAGGTTGGGTAAATCTTCCAGAGATCAAGTGGTTAAATCTGCTAGTGCATCTGGGGGCACTCTACTACAGGAGGTACGTCACTGGCCAGATCACCAGGTGAAAACAGAGGGAAGAAGGCATAAAAAAGAAAACCAATGCAGCCGCCACATCTAAGGATTGGTAAACTACAATAAATTACATTTCTGGTTTTGAGGTTTAATACCGCTTTAAAGTGAAATGAAACCCAAAAACAAAAAATGTTATATAATGCAACCAATCTTTAAATGTGACTGCATTAGTTTCCTTTTCATTTTTTTTCTTTATTTTCACCTGGTGATCCAGCCAGTAACACACTCCTTGTCTTTCATTGTCTCCACTTCAGACAGAGGAGCAATGAAGACACCTTTGGACAGCAGCATTGTGAGTCTGGGGAGAGGGGAGTGTTAGAGGTACCAGTAGATTTAGATGGGCTTGACTAACAAATTAAAGCTGGACTTCAGATAATACTCTATAGGCAGTTACTGCAACCTTTTATTTTCTTTTGAGATTATCTTTTACATAATGAATAAAAGCTTCTCATTGTAAGCACCCCTGTCAGTGATAAATAGTTTGTTTCATTCTTCTAAGAGCTCATTCACACTACTGCTTGAGGGGCGGTAAACCCCATGGTTAAGCCACGGTTTTTACCACCCACTCTGCCTTTAGCTTCAGAGGCAGCAGCTGAGTTTGTACACATGCCATAACCGTGGCAGGACCTACACCCCCTGTTGCTGTAATGGGCATATCACCCGCCGAGTGTGACCCGTCCAAGTGAGCGGGGCTGCTCTGCGAATGTCCCGAAACCACATGCAATGCATGTGGTTGCAGTGTGCCAGTGCAGGGTTAAAGGGCTTGAGGCATCCTCACTGCCTGTCAAATGCTCTCTGAAGAGCAATCCAAATGTGGATTGCTGTTCAGAGATCAAAACAGGTGTGAGCAAACCCTGACTGTTTATTTTGCTGGATAGCTTGGTCTGGTAGAGGGAGTTGAAAATAACAGATTTACTGGCCAGATCACTAGGCGAAAATAAAGGAAAAAAGCCTAAAAAGGTAATTAAATGCAGCCACCACATCTTTTCTCTCTTCTCTTCTCTTCTCTGTTCTCTCTTCTCTTTTCTGTTCTCTCTTCTCTTCTCTGTTTTCTCTTCTCTTTTCTGTTCTCTCTTCTCTTTTCTGTTCTCTCTTCTCTTGTCTTCTCTTTCCTGTTCTCTCCTCTCTTTTCTGTTCTCTCTTCTCATTTTTGTTCTTTCTTCTCTTCTCTTCTCTTTTCTGTTCTCTCTTCTCTTTTCTGTTCTCTCTTCTCTTCTCTGTTTTCTCTTCTCTTTTCTGTTCTCTCTTCTCTTTTCTGTTCTCTCTTCTCTTGTCTTCTCTTTCCTGTTCTCTCCTCTCTTTTCTGTTCTCTCTTCTCATTTTTGTTCTTTCTTCTCTTCTCTTCTCTTTTCTGTTCTCTCTTCTCTTTTCTGTTCTCTCTTCTCTTCTCTTCTCTTCTCTTCTCTTCTGTTCTCTCTTCTCTTTTCTGTTCTCTCTTCTCTTCTCTTTTCTGTTCTCTCTCTTCTTTTCTGTTCTCTCTTCTCTTTTCTGTTCTCTCTCTTCTTTTCTGTTCTCTCTTCTCTTTTCTGTTCTCTCTCTTCTTTTCTGTTCTCTCTTCTCTTTTCTGTTCTCTCTTCTCTCTTCTCTTCTCTTCTCTCTTCTTTCTCTTTTCTGTTCTCTCTTCTCCTCTCTTTTCTGTTCTCTCTTCTCTTCTCTCTCATTTCTGTTCTCTCTTCTCTTCTGTTCTCTTTTCTTTTCTCTTCTCCTCTCTTTTCTGTTCTCTCTTCTCATTTTTGTTCTTTCTTCTCTTCTCTTCTCTTTTCTGTTCTCTCTTCTCTCTTCTCTTTTCTGTTCTCTCTCTTCTTTTCTGTTCTCTCTTCTCTTCTCTCTTCTCTTCTCTCTTCTCTTTTCTGTTCTTTCTCTTTTCTGTTCTCTCTTCTCCTCTCTTTTCTGTTCTCTCTTCTCTTCTCTCTCATTTCTGTTCTCTCTTCTCTTCTGTTCTCTTTTCTTTTCTCTTCTCCTCTCTTTTCTGTTCTCTCTTCTCATTTTTGTTCTTTCTTCTCTTCTCCTCTCTTTTCTGTTCTCTCTTCTCATTTTTGTTCTTTCTTCTCTTCTCTTTTCTGTTCTCTCTTCTCTTCTCCTCTCTTTTCTGTTCTCTCTTCTCATTTTTGTTCTTTCTTCTCTTCTCTTTTCTGTTCTCTCTTCTCCTTTTTGTTCTCTCTTCTCCTTTTTGTTCTCTCTTCTCTTCTCTTTTTTGCTCTCTCTTCTCTTCTCTCCTTTATTTTCTCTTTTCTCTTTTCTGTTTTCTTTTCACTTTTCTTTTCTCTTCTCTTTTCTCTTCCCTTTTCTCTTCTCTTTTCTCTTCTCTTTTCTTTTCTCTTTCCTTTTCTTCTCTTCTCTTTTTCTTCTATTTTCTCTTCTCTGTTCTTTTTCTTCTATCATTCATCCATGGATATATTCATCCCTACCACCATCCATCCATCTCTCTCTATATTAGTGAGTGCAGCGCTCCCTCCCTTCGGCAGGGCTGGTAATACGAAGCTTCCTCTGGGCTCGGTGTGGCCGGCTCATTCCAGGCTCCTCACATTACTCAGGTCTGAGCAGCAGCCCCAGGGATCTGTATAATTTATAGCCGGGTAATTAGGAAGGAGGGGATAGGCTGGCTGCAGACAGGACCCCTGATCCAGAGGGCTCCCATCCATTTTCATCTGCCTGCTCACTGATGAGCATTCCTGAACTGCTGCACACCCACAGCCTGGACCACCTCTGACACTCTGTACTCCACATCAGTCTGGCCCGGCTAGTAAATGAGGTGCTCAGATAGGAGCTTCACATTGCCTGCCATTTACAACTGTATTCCATATAACGTCACCAACTGCAGACCCCACCGCAGATTCAGCAATAAGTTCACCGGTAATTACTAAAGGTTCTCTGTTAGATGTCTAATGGACTCTGCTGGAGCCGCTAACTGCGAGGAAAATCCCTGATGAGCATCTGATCAACATCCACATAGCAGATTCTACTAAACTACATGGGAGCAAAATGCTCATTGCCTGGCTGTCTCTGGCTTAGAGACTTTCTCTGCCAATGATGCAGAACAAACCTAAAGAACAAGAAGTCCAAGAGAAATTAAAAATCCTAATCTATATACTTTGTCCAGGGTAATGACTTAGAAATCTCTGAATCCAGAGGATCAGTATGACATCTAGGAGAGCAGCATGCAGCAATCTGTGTCTGTATAGTAAGTCCAGTGACACAGAAAGTGTTGAGATCAGAGAATCAAGAGAACAGCCAGGGGGCTAGTATTTTCAGAAGAAAGAGAGGTCAGCAAAGCTATTCTACATACTTCTGTCATGGCAGGTTTTCTTTAACCATTTCAAGTCTGAACACTTTCACCCAGGGGCGGAGTGACAACTCATGGGGCCCCCGGGCAATAGGGGATCATGGGGCCCCTGTGTCCTTGCCCAAACTCAAAAAAGCCTATGAAAAAGGTACCAGGGGCATCTCATGGGACCCCCTACTGACCACAGGGTCTCGGGCAGTGCCCGAGTTTCCAAATGGTCAGTTCGCCCCTGCTTTCACCCCTTTCCTGTCCAGGCCAATTTTCAGCTTTCAGCACTATCACACTTTGAATGACAATTGCGCGGTCATGCAACACTGTACCCATATTAATTTTTTTAGCGTTTTTTTGAGACAGCTAAAACTTTATTTTGGTGGTAGTTATTTACTGCTGGGATTTTTATTTTTTTTGCTATATAAATTAAAAAGTTCAAAAATGTTTCTTATAAAATTTTGCAAATAAATAAACTTTCTTCATAAATCTTGGCCAAAATTTATTAAGTTATATTTTTAGTAAAAAAAATAACCCAAATTTGTTTATCACCAAAAACTATGATTTTTAAAAATTTTTTTACATTTTTATTTTATTTTTTATATTATTATTTATGTATTTTTTTCTTTTTAACATACCGTCACCCTAGGAGTACAGTATCACCATAGTGACACTGTACTACTTGTGGGGGGTGATGAAGATTTTTTTTTTTTACACCGATTGCTTTTACACCAATGAAGGCTGTAAAAGCAATCATTTCTCCTTCTCTCTGGCTGCATTCTTGCAGCCATTGAGAAATACTGTGTGAGCTGTGATTGGTTACAGCTTGTCACATGGTACAAGGCTGTTGTGAGTAGCCTTGTACCATGTGATCTCTGTTATCATTCACAGATTTCACACGTAGTAAGCAATGATGTCAGGACGTGACATCTTGCTTACTACTATTCATGTGATCACTGATTGGCCAATCAGTGACCACATGATCGGGACCCCACACAGAAGTCCGGTACAGCCATTGGTAATTGACGGGATACAATCTAGCTTTCTTGCCACTGCGAGTGGTCTGGTTCCTCACTGAAGATTGTTGTATGCCTCTTCCTTGGCATTGTCTGACTGAATCCAAATCGGATGACCCTCCAGTAGGATGGTCCAATGCTGTGGAGGCAGTCAAATCTCCCAAAGTTCTAGGATGTTAATCAGAAGATGAGAATCAAATGATGACCAAGTCCTAGACACTGACAGGGCACTCAGAACTTTTTCTGAGCCAGACAGGCTGGTGTCAATCTTGAGAATTCTTCAACACATGGGTAGCAAAGACTTCCTGGACTCTAGAACAAGATTCCTCAGCCACCAGGCCAGAGACAACCCAGAACACGGTCATAGACGAATTGGTCAATCAAGATCAACTTGTCTCATGATGACAGAATGTTTTGTGGTAGATGTCTAGAGTGAAACTGGGCCAATGGACTGGCTCAAAAGAGTCTACCAACAAGTTCAAATGTTTATCGTCAAGCATAAAGTACAAGTACCAAGTACAATAAAACACTTTCTTGCGGGCACTCTCACAGTCAGAAACAAGAATAGACAAACTCCATAATATAAAAGCAGCAGTATATTAACCAGTCCTAAAAAATAATAATAAAAAGCTAGAACAGTACGAGATGAAGACAAAGCATGTTCTTGGAACATTTCTGTGGTCATCTACAAAAGCCTCCCAGACTGCACTTGGGTACTTCCGTTAGACTTCCGTTAGACTCCCGCTTCCCCGTCCGAACACCGACAACAGACACCACAGCAGACCATACAAGACTAGACGACATCAGTCTTGAAGTAAACCAGGAAGTAGACTAGTTTATTTTAACACAAATACAAGATATATACATTCAAGAAAACAACCCCCCTCCCTGCATAATGACACAGGGCGGGGCAATCTACATTTAGTAACAAGAGACACACCAACAGACAGTCCCATCAGGAGGGAGGGCTGCTGGAGACACCCCCCACCAAGCCAATACACATAAACACATATATCCCATAATAGTTTGCTCCCAAGCAAGACACACAATAGAACAATGGGATGCAACCACATAACACCAAACAATCCACAACCCCCACCCCACCTATACATGTCTACACAATACCAGGACCTATCACCCGGTACCCCTAACAGGCACAGGGTGACTTACACATAAGAGGGATATGGGGAGCTGAGACCGGGGTCTCCCCACCTCTCCAAAGTGAGCTGTGTTCCATGGGCCCCCCACCCAAAGTGACTCCCATCACAACCTTTATCTCATGTCTGATGGAATCTAAACTCCAACTCTATCTCAACCGAAAGTTATTATGAAAAGTGGGAAAATGTAAGAGAAATGTTTGTAATAATTGAAAAGTGAAACTCTAGCTAAAATCCGTATTTTTTTTTAGTTTTGAGTGGAGTGTGATAGTGTTCAGTTTTTTTTTGCTGTTCACACTGGGGAATGTTTCCCCTTACCTCCTATTCCAGGGACCACGTAGGAAGTAAGGGAAATAGCCTAACTGAGATATAGAAAGATTAGAGAGCCCCTTCACACTTCTTTGATCCTGTGCGTTGCATTAACGGATGCAAATTAACAAGTGTTGTGTCATTCAATAACTAACGTCTGCTTTGTTAAGGCTCCTCATCCATTTTGAAGGCCCATACAAACCTTGGCATGTTGGCATGTTGTGTTAGTGTAGATATTTTGTTTTAAAAAAAAAAAAAAGGACAAGCACCATTTTTGACAACACAGTGCATCACAATGCACTACCATGTGTTTGATGCACTGCAACAAATGTGCATTGCAGTTGCTTTGTTTTAGTGCAGGGGGTCTCCAAACTTTCTAAACAAAATGCCACTTTACTGTCCTTCAGACTTTAATGGAGCCGGACTGTAGCCAGCGGGGGAAGAAAATGTCCCAGAATCTTTGGGAGGAAACAATGTCTCAGGCTTGGTGGTCAGAAGGAGTGAAAAATTGACGTAGCCCTGTGTTCAATAGGAGAAGGAATAGTGTCCCAGCATTGGTATTAGTGGGAGGAATAGTTCCTCATCATTGGTATTGGTAGGAGGAATAGGTTCTTATCATTGGTATTAGTGGGAGGAATAATGCCTCATCATTGGTATTAGTGGGAGGAATAGTGCCCCATCATTAGTGTCAGTGGGAGGAATAGTTCCTCATCATTGGTGTCAGTGGGAGGAATAGTTCCTCATCATTGGTATCAGTGGGAGGAATAGTTCCTCATCATTGGTATTAGTGGGAGGAATAGTTCCCCATCATTGGTATTAGTGGGAGGAATAGTTCCTCATCATTGGTATTAGTGGGAGGAATAGTGTCCCATCATTGGTATCAGTGGGAGGAATAGTGCCCCATCATTGGTATCAGTGGGAGGAATAGTGTCCCATCATTGGTATCAGTGGGAGGAATAGTTCCTCATCATTGGTATTAGTGGGAGGAATAGTTCCTCATCATTGGTATCAGTGGGAGGAATAGTGCCCCATCATTGGTATCAGTGGGAGGAATAGTTCCTCATCATTGGTATTAGTGGGAGGAATAGTGCCCCATCATTGGTATTAGTGGGAGGAATAGTTCCTCATCATTGGTATTAGTGGGAGGAATAGTGCCCCATCATTGGTATCAGTGGGAGGAATAGTGCCCCATCATTGGTATCAGTGGGAGGAATAGTTCCCCATCATTGGTATTAGTGGGAGGAATAGTGCCCCATCATTGGTATTAGTGGGAGGAATAGTTCCCATCATTGGTATTAGTGGGAGGAATAGTTCCTCATCATTGGTATTAGTGGGAGGAATAGTGCCCCATCATTGGTATTAGTGGGAGGAATAGTTCCCCATCATTGGTATTAGTGGGAGGAATAGTTCCTCATCATTGGTATTAGTGGGAGGAATAGTGCCCCATCATTGGTATCAGTGGGAGGAATAGTGCCCCATCATTGGTATCAGTGGGGGGAATAGTGCCCCATCATTGGTATCAGTGGGAGGAATAGTTCCTCATCATTGG
Organism: Staurois parvus; assembly: GCF_062004578.1. Classification (NCBI taxonomy): domain Eukaryota; kingdom Metazoa; phylum Chordata; class Amphibia; order Anura; family Ranidae; genus Staurois; species Staurois parvus. The sequence continues at coordinate 2,807,605 of NW_028318579.1, read as the reverse complement.
TATTAGTGGGAGGAATAGTTCATCATCATTGGTATTAGTGGGAGGAATAGTGTCCCATCATTGGTATCAGTGGGAGGAATAGTGTCCCATCATTGGTATCAATGGGAGGAATAGTGCCCCATCATTGATATCAGTGGGAGGAATAGTGCTCCATCATTGGTATCAGTGGGAGGAATAGTGCCCCATCATTGGTATCAGTGGGAGGAATAGTGCCGCATCATTTATATCAGTGGGAGGAATAGTGCCCCATCATTGGTATCAGTGGGGGGAATAGTGCCCCATCATTGGTATCAGTGGGAGGAATAGTTCCTCATCATTGGTATTAGTGGGAGGAATAGTTCCTCATCATTGGTATTAGTGGGAGGAATAGTGTCCCATCATTGGTGTCAGTGGGAGGAATAGTGCCCCATCATTGATATCAGTGGGAGGAATAGTTCCTCATCATTGGTATCAGTGGGAGGAATAGTTCCTCATCATTTGTATTAGTGGGAGGAATAGTGCCCCATCATTGGTATCAGTGGGAGGAATAGTTCCTCATCATTTGTATTAGTGGGAGGAATAGTGCCCCATCATTAGTATTAGTCAAAGGAATAGTGCTCTGTCATTGGTATCAGTAACAGCAATTATGCCCCATTGTTGCTGTCAGTGGGAAGAATAGTGGCATATATAGCTGGGAGGAATAGTGCCCAGGGGGCGCAAGCAGAGGTGCCTCATTTGGCCCTCGGATTGCAGTTTAGAGACCACTGCCTTAGTGCATTGGGATACCATTCAAAATGATGCTGCAATGTACTAACACAAGTAATGTGTTGACATGGATTGCAGTAATGCATGCACTAATGCGCATGTTAACGCATCAGAAAATGTATAATTTGGCCCTGAATGGCTGCTGATATCCAAGAACAGATTAAAAAAATGGATGTGCAGCTTTGTTCTTTGACACAACACACTGCAAACCATGGTAGTCTTAGTGCAGGGTTTCCCAACCAGGGTTCCTCCAGAGGTTGCTAGGGGTTCCTTACAGAGCCGGATCTAGCTTGATCTGAGGGCGCAGTAAAAAAAAGTCATGGGGCAAAATATCAACACTGTGTGTATGACACAGTGTCATTACCTGGGAAACGCTATCATGTATTAGATTGTCATTAAATTAGGGTGATTAAACAAAACCTGTGCCCCCAATATCAGATGTCCTATCAGCATCCCCCTTTAAATCAGGAGTCTCCATCAGAATCCTTCTGTACATCAAGACTACTCGTGAGAGTGCCCCCTTACATCAAATGTCCTATCAGAGTGACCCCTTACATCAGATGTCCCATCAGAGTGACCCCTTACATCAAATGTCCCATCAGAGTGACCCCTTACATCAGATTTCCCCATCAGAGTGACCCCTCACATCAGTTGTCCCCATCAAAGTTCCCCCTTACATCAGAGTGTCCCCTTCAGAGCTCCCCCCTTACATCAGGTGTCCCCATCAGAGTTCCTTTTCACATCAGGTGTCCCCTTCAGAGTTCCTTTTCACATCAGGTGTCCCCATCAGAGTTCCCCCTTACATCAGGTGTCCCCATCAGAGTTCCTTTTCACATCAGGTGTCCCCATCAGAGTTCCCCCTTACATCAGGTGTCCCCATCAGAGCGCCCCTTACATCAGTGTCCCTAATAGAGCCGCACCTTACATCAATTGTCCTCATCAGAGTGTCCCTTTACATGTGATAGGTTATCCCAATCAGAGTTCCCCCTTACATCAAATGTCCCTTCAGGGTGACCCCTTACATCAGATTTCCCCATCAGAGTGACCCCTCACATCAGGTGTCCCCATCAAAGTTCCCCCTTACATCAGAGTGTCCCCTTCAGAGCTCCCCCCTTACATCAGGTGTCCCCATCAGAGTTCCTTTTCACATCAGGTGTCCCCATCAGAGTTCCCCCTTATATCAGGTGTCCCCATCAGAGTTCCCCCTTACATCAGGTGTTCCCATCAGAGTTCCTTTTCACATCAGGTGTCCCCATCAGAGTTGCCCCTTACATCAGGTGTCCCCATCAGAGTTCCCTCTTACATCAGGTGTCCCCATCAGAGCGCCCCTTACATCAGTGTCCCTAATGTAAAATCTGGTGGAGCAGGTGTCCCCATCAGAGTTCCTTTTCACATCAGGTGTCCCCATCAGAGTTGCCCCTTACATCAGGTGTCCCCATCAGAGTGCCCCTTACATCAGTGTCCCTAATGTAGCTGCACCTTACATCAATTGTCCTCATCAGAGTGTCCCTTTACATATGATAGGTTATCCCAATCAGAGTGCCCCCTTACATCAACTGTCCGCATCAGACTGGCTCATGGATCAGTAGAGTTCTGGGGGTACACAAGTAAAATCTTGTGGGGCACAGCCCACCCTAGCACCCCCCTAGATCCAGCCCTGGTTCCTTAACCTCCTTGGCGGTATGATTCTTTCCGATTTTTGGTGCTGAAAGCGGTACCATTTTTTTGCATGGAAATATGTATTTTTTTATTGTAGGCTGTAATTTTTAGGAATAACTCACTGAAATCTATCCGAAAAAGAGTCTATTAAACATTCCGGGTATGATAAAACTTGAAACACGAAATCATAAATTATAATTTAATAAATAATCATAAAAAAAATAATATAATAATAATAAATTTAATTCAATAATATAATCAAACCAAAAACACTGAAATTTGAAATACAGAGGCAAATTCGCACATCGCTGAGCAAAGTCGCAAAATCGTTTTCGGTGTCTGATGAGGAATTTCGCCCACGAATCATTATCACTCAATTCTGCAAGTGGTTCTGATTTACTATCGCTGTTCTAAAACCGCTTTTGACGTAAAGGGGCGCTTTTTGGCCGCCATGGACTTTTCTAAGTTTCCAGGCAGAAAGAACAGTCAAAATGCAGGCAGGGCGCAGGACAAAGCAGTGGGGACAAAATGTATGTGAAATGCAGTGAAAAAGCAATGACAGCAAAAATGTCATTTTTAAAAAATTTCAAATTTCCCGCTGGTTCCGCCGCCCGAACGTTCCGACGTCACAGGGACCGGAACACGGAAGCCAGATGCCGGCAACGGCCAGAGGAGATGGACGGGGACGCTGCAGGGGACCCATCGTGGGAGCGAAGGACAAGGTAAGTGCTGCAGGGACCCCCAGAGAACGCTGCATGGTAAGCCCGAGTGTAGCTCGGGGTTACCGTTCTTGGTATAGAAATTCTACCCCGAGCTACACTCGGGATTACCTCCAAGGAGGTTAAGCAATGAGCAGTTTCTTCTTGCCAGATACAGTACATTCCCACTGACACCATTGGTCTTTTTAGCTATCTGTAATGGAGTAATTCATTCCATCGTCCACAAATGTAAAGAGTTTTTTCCCATTGACCATCACACCAAGGTATCCTGAGTTGTAGACATAGTCATTTTTAGCAGGGGTTCCCTGAGAGTGGAAAGTTATTTCAAGGGTTCCTCTGTGTTGAAAAAGTTGAGAAAGCCTCTACCTGCATTGGATGGCACTGAAACTTGCTCACGCACATAATTTATTTGTGACCTAACCACAAAAGTGTGTTTCAGCCCTAAAAATAGGATTCTAACCCTTCCAAATACTATCCAAACTAAAGCCTGTTTTGGCTGGAGTTTCACTATTATTTGTCAAGTACCGTGTAATATCCGAGGCGTTAAGTGATGTTTGGGCTTGGTGTCCTCAAAAGCCACATCAATTCACTGCCATCAATCTGTCTAGACTGGTAAGAGACCAGAGTGTCGAAACACTTTACGAAAAGATTACCCAATGGGCGGTATCCTTCAGGCAGCCACGTTATCACGCTATGAAGTGCTTGTCTTTGGCGGCTGGTACAGAGCTTGCAGCTGCCTGGCACAATCTAACAAAAGGAGAAAAAGGATTATCGAAGATTTCGCTTTTCATCTCCAGCCTATGAAAAGATAACAAAAAGTCGAGTTATTGAGTTAAGTGGGGCACGCTTGTTGCCTCCGGTGTTTGGCAACGCGATGACAGGAGTTTTCATTGTCTCTGGTACACTTAAGGTGTGAGCAAGAGCAGCTGGCATCATTGTTGAGTCATTTGTTGCCACCCGCGCCTTCGCTTTCCCATTGTCGGTTAAAATGAACGCTTGTAAAGGCAAGAGAGGAACCTCGTAGGGTGTAGACGGCAAAGGGGGCTTCCAACAGAAAAACAAACGTAGTTCTAGGAAAGAGGTTTCAGGTAGCTGAATAAATAAAACATCATTGAAAGTGAATAAAGTGTCTTGCTCAGAACCAAAACCATTTAACCCCCCTGGCGGTATTCGCGAGTGTAGCTCGGGGTAAAGTTTCAGTACCAGAAGTGGTAACCCCGAGCTACACTCGGGAATACCCTGCAGCATTGTTCCGGGATCCCTCCTGCACTTACCTTGTCCTGCGCTCCCGCAGACAGAACCAAAACCACTTAACCCCCCTGGCGGTATTCCCGAGTGTAGCTCGGGGTTAAGTTTCAGTACCACAAGCAGTAGCCCCGAGCTACACTCGGGAATACCCTGCAGCGTTGTTCCGAGATCCCTCCTGCACTTACCTTGTCCTGCGCTCCCGCGATGTCCCCCCTGCAGCGTCCCCGGCCATCTCCTCTGGCCGATGCCGGCATCCGTCTTCCGGGTTCCATTCGGGACATATGGGATGCACGAGGGATGGAACCGGCGGAAATTTAAAAAATGTAAAAATGTGACATTCACTCAATCCACTAAAATCTGATGGTATTCCATTACTGTATCAAACCATTTCACATACATTTTGTCCCGAGTGCTTTGTCCGGCGCCCTGCCTGCATTTTGAATGTTCTTTCTGCCTGGAAACTGAGAAAAGTCCATGGCGTCCAAAAAGCGTCCCTTTCAGGGGCGGACTGACAACTCATGGGGCCCCCGGGCAATAGGGGATCATGGGGCCCCTGTGTCCTTGCCCAAACTCAAAAAAGCCTATGTAAAAGGTACCAGGGGCATCTCATGGGGCCCCCTACTGACCCCAGGCCCTCAGGCAGTGCCCAAGTTTCCAAATGGTCAGTCTGCCCCTGGTCCCTTTACGTCAAAAGCGGTTATAGACCGGCTAGAGAACAGCGATAGTAAATCAGAACCACTTGCAGAATTGAGTGATAATGATTTGTGGGGGAAATTCCTCATCAGACACTGAAAACGATTCTGCGACTTTGCTCAGTGATGTGCGAACTTGGCGCTCTATTTAAGATTTCAGTGTTTTTGGTTTGATTATATTATTGAGTTAAATTTATTATTATTATATTATTATTTTTTATGATTATTTATTATATTATAATTTATGATTTTGTGTTTCAAATTTTATCATACCCGGGATGTTTACTAGACTCTTGTTCGGACAGATTTCAGTGAGTTATTCCTAAGAATTACAGACCTACAATAAAAAAAATACATATTTCCATGCAAAAAAATGTACCGCTTTGAGCACAGAAATACTGACATAATCAGACCGATAGGGAGGTTAATGGGCCAGTTCCAGGGGTGGACTGACAACTCATGGGGTCCCCGGGCAATAGGGGATCATGGGGCCCCTGTGTCCTTGCCCAAACTCAAAAAAGCCTATGAAAAAGGTACCAGGGGCATCTCAAGGGGCCCACTACTGACCCCGGCCTTCGGGCAAGTGCCTGAGTTTCCAAATGCTCAGTCTGCCCCTGGCCAGTTCACCTATAAAGAATATGAGAGCTGTACCAAAAATTATGGGAAAGAGGACATAACCTGTTTTCATTAACTTACATATATTACCAACAGGTGAAATTTTAACAAAGTAACCAACCAATCTATAGTAAATCATCTTTTTTTTCTTTGCAGTTAAATAATGAATACCAAGCAGAAGCAATGTGCTGTCATTGAGTTATTGATGAAGAAGGGGTGCAGGCTGTCCAACATCCAGAGAAGGCTACAGAATGTTTATGGAGATGACACAAGCAATGTCTTGTCCTTGGTGACTCTTGTCAATGGTGTCATCTCCATAAACATTCTTCAGCTTTCTCTGGATGTTGGACAGCCTGCACCCCTCCTTCATCAATAACTCAATGACACCACACTGCTTCTGCCTGGAATCCATTATTTACCTGCAAAAAAGAGAAGAGTTACTCTACCAACATGTGAAATTTGAACAACCTGCGTAAGTTAACTCCTTCGCGCCGGCACCTCCCGGCCCTTTAAGGGTTTCAGAAGCCGGGAGGCGGGGCGAGGTTTAGGGTCATGTGACCGCTGTGACACGCCTTCATGGCAGTCACATGATCAGGAAAGGTCCCGATCGAAAGAGGAGATCAGGACCTTTCCGTGAGTACCAGACATGTGTGTTGGGAGCGCGCAGGGCGCACGCTCTCAGCACATGTCTTTTTTTAATAGAACGCAAATGTGCGGCCGCTCGGCGTCTAGGCCCAGATGCCGGGAGGCCGCACATTTGCGTTTGGCCGGCGTGAAGAGGTTAATAAAAAAAAGTTATATATATATACAGTATATTATATACACACATGTTTTGTCTGTCATTTGTTTTAAACAGAATGAGTTGTTTTACAACACGGGCATGAACCTGGCAGCCCTCCAGCTGTTGCCAAACTACAAGTCCCATGAGGCATTGCAAGATTGACAGTTACAAGCATGACTCCCAAAGGCAGAGGGATGATGGGACTTGTAGTTTCACGACAGCTGGAGGGCCGCCAGTTTGACACCCCTGTTTTACAAGATAAGGATCGCAAATACTTTAAAGTCTGGGTCACAAGAAAGGTGGCTGATATGAGCCCTATGGGATTGATTTACTAAAGGCAAATAGACTATGCACTCTGCAAGTGCAGTTTCTCCAGAGCTTAGTAAATGGGGTCATTTTCACTTTGCAAAGAATACCCAATCACATGCAAAGAAAATAAAAAAAACAGCATTTTTGCTTGCACAGGATTGGATGATGGAAGTCAGCAGACCTTCTGCTCATTTACTAAGCTCTGCAGCAACTGCACTTGCAAAGTGCCCAGTCTAATAGCCTTTAGTAAATCAATCCCAGTATCCCCAGCGACGGGCTTTGTACATTCCCTCAGTACTTTTTTTTCTTACAGCGAATCATGATGTAATTACATCGCCGCTCTGTGTAGTGGGCAGACCTGGGATCCTCCAACCAAGGGTCTCAAGTGACCACTACAACTACGTAGTTTGCTATACTTACGGTTCTACACTAATTCCCAGGGCATGATGGGATTTGTAGTTTCAGAGAACGGCCGTGAAGGATTCGCTCACATGTGTTGCCGGGGGGGTAAAACACCAGGTGGTTTTATTGCTCCCGACCACCCATCTGAACACTGACATGCAGCCACTCAGGGCAAGTCTAAGGGGCCACGGCTTTGCTTCACTAACAAAAATGAACTATTATAGAGATTTGATTACCATTCCAATGGTCAGCTTTAAGTTCAATCTGGGTCTTAATGGGCTAAGGCAGCCCCCTGGGCTCTTTTATGTCTTGGGTGCTCCAATAGTGAGATCTTATTGCCACAATTCCCAACTGAGGATGAGCTCCGGGGAGTCTGAATCTGCCTGAGCTATCCCGCAAGTAAGGTGCCATTGCAGAGAGCCAATCATAAGCAGCATTCCACGCCCTACAGCTGCATGGACAGAACAGATATAGGGAATGCTTCCACTGCTTATAATTGGCTGTCCGCAGCAGGGGCGGACTGACAACTCACGGGGCCCCCGGGCAATTGTGAATCGTGGGGCCCGTGTGTCCTTGCCCACACTCAAAACACACCCAAAAAAGCCTATAAAAAGTACCAGGGGCATTTTATGGGGCCCCCTACTGACCCCGGGCCCTCGGGCAGTGCCCTAGTGGTCGAATGGTCAGTCCACCCCTGGTCCGCAGTGAAAGTTTCCAGGTGGAATAGCTCAGGCAGGTTCAGACTTATGACCAAACCCACCTGAGCTTATTCCCGCCCCAACCTTGTGGCTGTCTGGGTAAAACCATGGACCAAAGTGTCTCTGTGATGATGTATTAATTGCTGTGTTTTAAACTTCACCTTGAGCTATTGAGCTCTGTTAACACTATGCATTTTACTTCAGTTAGGAAAAATTCATATTTTAAGCAATTTCCTTATTCAAGATAGAGAAAAGAACTTAACTATATATACAGTACATACGAGGGTTTATATAATAAAAGAACACATTTCAAGGAGTGGAAACTGCATTGATTCATCAACATACTCCCCTGCTACATTTACACACTTATCCCAGCATTTAACTAATGCCTGGAAAGCTTTGGCATAGAAATATTTGTCGGTACGCCTGAACAATCCTAGGACAGCCGGCTTCACTTCGTCATCATTGTGTTCACCATTCCCACAGAAAGATCTGTCTCTTTTGTGATTTCACGTCAGGTTATGCGTCTATTATCCAGGATCAGGGATTCAATGCTCTGAATGTTTACAGGAAAGACTGTGGACTGGAAACCATCCCGACCGGAATCGTCACTGATGGAGATACGGCAATCTTTGAAATGTTTACACCATTCAGAATGTCTTACTGCGGCTGAGCGTGCCGTCACCGTACTGTGAACGGGTTTTACGCCTTCTTTCACAAGAAACTTCATCACCACACGCTACTCCATGCGCGCACTAGCACTGTTGTCTGCCATCTTGATTAATAGTCTCTGGACTGGCCCGCGACATGTGCGCCGCCTATCAGTAATAGAACACACACTTGCCACACTAGCATCCCTTTTTATACCCAAAAAATAAAAAGTCTCAGTTTGACTATACAGGTGAAACTCGACAAATTAGAATATGGTGCAAAAGTTCATTTATTTCAGTAATGCAACTTAAAAGGTGAAACTAATATATGAGATAGGCTCATTACATGCAAAGCAAGATCGTTCAAGCCGTGATTTGTCATCATTGTGATGAATATGGCTTACAGCTCATGAAAACCCCAAATCCACAATCTCAGAAAATGAGAATATTACATGCAATCAATAAAACAAGGATTGTACATAGAGCAATATCGCACCTCTGAAAAGTATAAGCATGCATATGTACTCAGTACTTGGTTTGGGCCCCTTTTGCAGCAATTACTGCCTCAATGCAGCGTGGCATGGAAGCTATCAGCCTGTGGCACTGCTGAGGTGTTATGGAAGACCAGGATGCTTCAATAGCGGCCTTCAGCTCTTCTGCATTGTTCGGTCTCCTGTCTCTCATCTTTCTCTTGGCAATGCCCCATAGATTCTCTATGGGGTTCAGGTCAGGCGAGTTTGATGGCCAATCAAGCACAGTAATCCCACGGTCATTGAACCAGGTTTGGGTGCTTTTGGCAGTGTGGGCAGGTGCCAAGTCCTGCTGGAAAATGAAGTCAGCATCCCCATAAAGCTCATCTGCGGAAGGAAGCATGAAGTGCTCCAAAATCTGGTAGACAGCTGCGTTGACCCTGGACTTAATGAAGCACAGTGGACCAACACCAGCAGATGACATGGCTCCCCAAATCAACACAGACTGTGGAAACTTCACACTGGACTTCAAGCATCTTCCTGTGTGTGCCTCTCCATTCTTCCTCCATACTCGGGGTCCTTGGTTTCCAAATGAGATGCAAAAGTTGCTCTCACCAGAAAAGAGGACTTTGGACCACTGAGCAACAGACCAGGTCTGTTTTTCTTTAGCCCAGATAAGACGCTTCTGACATTGTTTGTTGTTCATGAGTGGCTTGACAAGAGGAATACGACCTTTGAAGCCCATGTCCAGGATCCGTCTGTGTGTGGTGGCTCTTGATGCACTGACTCCAGCCTCAGTCCACTTCTTGTGAAAGTCCCCAACACTTTTGAATGGCCTTTTCCTGACAATCCTCTCCAGGCTGCGGTCATCCCTGCTGCTTGTGCACCTTTTTCTTCCACACTTTTCCCTTCCACATAACTTTCTATTATTGTGCTTTGATACAGCACTTTGGGAACATCCAACTTCTTTTGCAATTACCGTTTGAGGCTTTCCCTTCTTATGGAGGGTGTCAATGATGGTTTTCTGCACAACTGTCAGGTCAGCAGTCTTTCCCATGATTGTGATTCCTATTGAACCAGACTGAGAGACCATTTAAAGGCTCAGGAACCCTTTGCAGGTGTTGTGGCTTAATTAGTTGATTAGAGTGGGACACTTTGAGCCGAGAATATTGCACCTTTTCACAATATTCTCATTTTCTGAGATTGTGGATTTGGGGTTTTCATGAGCTGTAAGCCAGAATCATCACAATTATGACAAATCACGGCTTGAACTATCTTGCTTTGCCTGTAATGAGTCTATCTCATATATTAGTTTCACCTTTTAAGTTGCATTACTGAAATAAATGAACTTTTGCACGATATTCTAATTTTTTGAGTTTCACCTGTATATATATATATATATATATATATATATATATATATGTATATATATATATAAAAAAAAAAAAAAAAAAATATATATATATATATATATATATATATATTATAATATATAATGGTATATATTATATTTATATATATATATATATAATTATTATTATTATATATAATTGTTTTTATTTTTTTTATTTTCCTTTATGCCATACTTACTGTAACAAAGAAAGAAAATATATACCGAACCAATACATTCCCTTTAAGCTTGCCCTACAGGTTTAAGCCCTTTTTTCCTGTAATCTACCAATCAGACCTTCATTTTTCCATTCCCGTAATAGAGCATGAATGGTCTCCTTGTTATAGCCAGCTCTATGAAACCTTAGACAATCTCCATTTATTTACGTATAATATTTTAATCTGCGTTGTTATTTTTCGAACTGTACATTTCCTAGATGAAAAGGATCCAGGATCGAAGTGACTCTCAGCTCCTCTTCCTATAATACTTCCTTTTTTTTTCTAGGCTGAAAGTAATCTGGAAGCATCGTTGGCATTCTTCACTCATAAATACAGACAAATGCTCTCCAATGAGTTGACCGTAACCAGACACTGCTGGCAGCAGCGAGAACCGGGACTCAGTGGTGCCTTCCAAAATAAAGTTTAGCAGCCTGGCCCTAGCAAGTCCCTAAATCTGTTAATAGCTTAGGCTGCCAGAAAACTTGCGCCATAGTGGTTCCCCTTATAGTCAGCACCTGAAGTGACCTGATAGCTTGTTGGGTCCAGCAGATGCTGAAATAATTTTACTAGGAATTGGAATTGCCATGTACTTTTACCTCCCCGGAGAGAAAGAAAATTGCTAATGGAATAATAATAAGTTGTCCCATATCCGTATTGAACTTCTGTAGAGTTTCTCTGATGTTCAAAGTCTAATTTTCTGTTGGTTGCTTCCTGTCTGAAACTTGCTACTGGTGAAGAGAATGTGGTAGAGGTAATGGTAAAGTAGAAGGTGGAAGAGGCAGCATCAGAAATGTGAACACGTGCTACTGCATCTGCTCTACCTTTCTGTGCTGAACAGATGAGTCTTCAGCAGGGGCGGACGGACAACTCATGGGGCCCTCGGGCAATAGGGGATCATGGGGCCCCTGTGTCCTTGCCCAAAACTCAAAAAAGCCTATGAAAAAGGTACCAGGGGTATCTCATGGGGTCCCCTACTGACCCCAGGCCCTCGGGCAGTGCCCGAGTTTCAAAATGGTCAGTCCGCCCCTGGTCATCAGTGAGGAAACTCATCAACGGTGGCTGTCCAATGGCCAACGATGGAAGAAGTTGGGCCAGAAGAAGGTGAAGAGAATGTGGTAGAAGGAATGGTAAAGTAGAAGGTGGTAGAGGCAGTTGGGGCAGCATCAGGAATGTGAACACGTGCTACTGCATCTGCTCTACCTTTCTGTGCTGAACAGATGAGTCATCAGCAGGGGCGGACTGACAACTCATGGGGCCCCCGGCCAATAGGGGATCATGGGGCCCCTGTGTCCTTGCCCAAACTCAAAAAAGCCTATGAAAAAGGTACCAGGGGCATCTCATGGGGCCCCCTACTGACCCCAGGCCCTCGGGCAGTGCCCGAGTTTCCAAATGGTCAGTCCGCCCCTGGTCATCAGTGAGGAAACTCATCAACGGTGGCTGTCCAATGGACAACAATGGAAGAAGTTGGGCCAGAAGAAGGTGAAGAGAATGTGGTAGAAGGAATGGTAAAGTAGAAGGTGGTAGAGGCAGTTGGGGCAGCATCAGGAATGTGAACACAGCAATGAAGGCTTGGAAACCTCAGTCAAGTTTTATTGTTTTTATGGTATCAGCGGTGGAGATTCACCCTATTTGTCCTGGTGACCATTGTAATTGAGTGATGGGAAATCCAACATTTTACAGTTGTCACCAGAATGAGAGAAGAGGGAAAAGCTTCTAACAGAGATGCCCGTTCCAGTAAAATCTGTCTAACTTGGTTGGCACAGTGAGGTCGTAGTCTATCCATTACTTTCCCATGATTGACGGGTAGATTGAGAAACCCACTGTGCCACTCCTGAGCCCACCCATTGCCCCCCAGATAAGAGTAGTAATTAGAAATTCAAAGCCCAGGAAAGTCCTTGGCTCCTTCTCAGCTCCGATGAGTTTAGCAGCCTCCCAGAATAGGTTGCTACATAGGTTCAGATAAATTTATCTCCTCTGTAAACATTAATTATTATTATTATACAGTATTTATATAGCGCCAAAAGGTTTGTTCAGCTCTGTACATTATAGATTATTATTTTTCACTGGCTGCAGGTTCAACTGCTTCCCCCTGTCTTCTAGTGGATTCTAGAATGTAGTGGGTTAGAAGAAGCAGACCCTGGACCTGAATATACATGTGGGCTCAGCCAATCCCTGAGGAAGAGAATACCCAGTAGGTGGCTGAGGGGTACATAAATAGTCTGGGGCCTAGAACAACAGTCTTCTTGTCCAGGAGGAGAAGACTCCAGACTGAAGGCCTGCTGCCATTCTGGGCCGAGTAACTTAAGTGAAGTTTGCAGGAGTTCAATAAGGTCCTAGCTCAGGGAGAGCTGGGGGAGCACTTTCTCAGAGAGTTGCTGAAGCCAATTCGCACTTTGTGTCACATACAACTGACCTCTGCACTCTGCATTACTTACTACTGATCCCTGCACTCTATGTTGCTTACTCCTGACCCTTGCATTTTGCATTATATACTATTGACCTTTGAACTCTGCATTACTTACCACTGACCCCTGCACTTTGAGTTACATACTACTGTCCCTTGAACTCTGCATTACTTACTCCTGGCCTCTGCACTCTGCTTTACATACTACTGACCCCCTGCACTCTGCTTTACATACTACTGACCCCCTGCACTCTTCTTTACATACTACTATCCCCCTGCACTCTTCTTTACATACTACTGACCCCCTGCACTCTGCTTTACATACTACTGACCCCCTGCACTCTGCTTTACAAACGACTATCCCCCTGCACTCTGCTTTACATACTACTGACCCCCTGCACTCTGCTTTACATTCTACTGACCCCCTGCACTCTGCTTTGCATACTTCTTAATCCTGAACTCTGCAATACTTACTCCTGACACTTGCACACTGCATTACATCCTTTTGACCTCTAAACTCTGTGTTACTTACTCCTGGCCCCTGCACTCTGTGTTGCTTATTCCTGACCCCTGCGCTCTGTGTTGCTTATTCCTGAGCTCTGTGTTGCTTATTCCTGACCCCTGCACTCTGTGTTGCTTATTCCTGACCCCTGCACTCTGTGTTGCTTATTCCTGACCCCTGCACTCTGTGTTGCTTATTCCTGACCCCTGCACTCTTCTTTAGATGCTACTGAACTCTGAATTCTGTTACTGAGCTCTGAACTCTTAAAACCTTCCTTACTTTTTAATGGGGTCTTGTTAGCTCATCTCCTTAAAAAATGGTAGATCTCAACCAATCTATGGTTACCTACTCCACCCGGTTCAGGAGGTGAATTCTCCTTCCTGTTCTGTCACTAGATGGACTGGTGTCTTTATTAAACCAACTATGTAACTGTGTAACAGGAAGTGAAGGGAAATCTCCCCAACAAGACACAATCTACAGAATATAACCTGACATGAGTTTTAAACACTTCCAAGAAATAGTTTTGGCTATAGATATATTTTTATTTGTGCTTTATATTTGTGCTCAGTCATTATGTAATTTTATGCAAATTTTGTTCTAAGCAAGGAAATGCGCTAAACAAAGTGGAAGTACAAACAGACACATACCCGATACTGTCCATGCGCATGCCGCCTTCCCGAAAATGCAGAATCATGTATTGTAACCTAAAACAGTAAAACTGCTACAGGGAGGTCAGCAATTGGTTATTATTATTATTAGTAGTATTATTATTATTATTATTATTATTATTAATAATAATATTTATAATTATACTAATTATAATAATAATAATAAATGATTTTATTTATTTTAAATAAACAAATACCTTACTTATAATATTATTAAATTATTATTATAATTATTATTATTATTGTTGTTGTTAATAACAATATTAATTATTAATAATATTATTATTATTAATAATAATAATAATAATAATTTAATAATATTATAAGTAATGTATTTGTTTATTTAAAATAAATAAAATAATTTTTTTTATTATTATTATTATAATTAGTATAATTATAAATATTATTATTATTAATAATAATACTAATAATAATAATAATAATAATATTCTAAAATAATACAAATACTAGTAATAAAACTGTATTTCTAAATGTACCTATTGTAAGTACCTGGTGCAGTGCATTTAAGCTCCATTCACATCTGAGCGTAGCGTTTTTCTGCATTTTTTCATGCGTTTTGTCTCACGTTTTTCTGTGCGTTTGCAAACGTTTGTGCGCGATTTGTTTAGGCGTTTTCAGGCTTTTTCAACTCTGGCGTTTTTGTATTAGCCACAAGAGAAAAATGTCATCTGTGACATCTACTGTTTCCCTGTTTTGCCATGCCAGAAAAATGCTCTTGGTCACGTGAAAAAAACGTGCAAAAGCGCATGCAAACGTGCAATTTGTGTGTTTCCATGTATCTCTATGGGAATAAAAGCGTGCCAAAAACGCATCAATCTGCCTGAATGGAGCTACAAAAGCAGCTCCAAAACCTTTTTGAGCTTCAAACGTTCTGCTTCAGGAGACTTGGAGCGGAGATGTGAACCATCACCTCAGAGTAATATTGATTTTTTTCTCCCTGAGCGTTTTGGAGCCTTAGAGAAGGAGAGGAAGAAGGAGCCAATCAGACTCCACTGTTTTGCACATGTATTGAAGAGAAACATGCTGATAGGAGAAGAGAGCAGAGTGATGAATCACCAGTGCTCTGCTGCTCCATCATTGTCCAACAGGGAGGATGGGGGTGTGTTCTTGACCACACTATGCTACTGCTTTTGCAGTGGAGGTCAGGGCCCTGGTTGCGCTGTCTGGTAACATAAGGCAATGGCTCCTTTAGATATACATTATATTGCCAAAAATATTGGTCGGCCGGCCTTTACACACACATGAACTTTAATGTCCTCCCAGTCTTAGTCCGTAGGGTTCAATATGGAGTTGGCCCCGCCCTTTGCACCTTTAACAGCTTCAGCTCTTCTGGGAAGGCCGTCCACAAGGTCTAGGAGGGTGTCTATGGCAAGGTTGGACCATTCTTCCAGAAGCACATTTGTCAGGTCAGGCACTGATGTCGGGGGAGGAGGCCTGGCTCACAGTCTCCGCTCTAATTCATCCTAAAGTTGTTCTATGGGGTTGAGGTCAGGACTCTGTGCAGGCCAGTCAAGGTCCTCCATCCCAAACTGGCTCCTCCATGTCTTTATGGACCTTGCTTTGTGCACTGGTGCGCAGTCATGTTGGAACAGGAAGGGCCATCCCCAAACTCTTCCCACAAAGTTGGGAGCATGAAATTGTCCAAAATGTCTTGGTATGCTGACGCCTTAAGAGTTCCCTTCACTGGAACTAGGGGGCCAAGCCCAACCCCTGAAAAACAACCCCACACCATAATACCCCCTCCACCAAACGTTACACTTGGCACAATGCAGTCAGGCAAGTACCGTTCTCCTGGCAACCACCAAATCCAGACACATCCATCAGATTTCCAGATAGAGAAGCCTGATTGGTCACTCCAGAGCAGGGGCAGACTGACCATTTGGAAACTCAGGCACTGCCCGAGGGCTCGGGGTCAGTAGGGGGCCCCATGAGATGCCCCTGGTACCTTTTTCATAGGCTTTTTTGAGTTTGGGCAAGGACACAGGGGCCCCATGATCCCCTATTGCCCGAGGGCCCCATGAGTTGTCAGTCCACCCCTACTCCAGAGAACACGTCTCCACTGCTCTAGAGTCCAGTGGCGGTGTGCTTTACACCACGGCATCCAACGCTTTGCATTGCACCTGGTGATGTAAGGCTTGGATGCAGCTGCTCGGCCATGGAAACCCATTCCATGAAGCTCTCTAAGCACTGTTGTTGTGCTAATCTGAAGGCCACACCAAGTTCGGAGGTGTTTAGCTATTGACTCTGCAGACAGTTGGCGACTTCTGCGCACTGTGTGCTTCAGCATGCGCTGACCCCGCCTTGTCATGTGACGTGGCCTACCACTTGGTGGCTGAGTTGCTGTTGTTCCCAGTTGCTTCCACTTTGTTATAATCCCACTAACAGTTGAGCGTGGAATATTTAGTAGCCAGGAAATGTCACGGATGGACTTATTGCACAGGTGACAACCTATCACGGGACCACGCTTGGAGTCACTGAGCTCCTGAGAGCGACCCATTCTTTCACCAATGTTTGTAGAAGCAGTCTGCATGCCTAGGGGCTTGATTGTATACACCTGCGGCCATGGAGGTGATTGGAACACCTGAATCACATGATTTGAAAGGCTGGCCAAATACTTTTGGCAATATTGTGTATTTCAGTTGTGTATTTAGATGTTTGCTTGCAGCTGAACAGTAATAAAGAATTTCCAGTAGGGATTTGAGCTGTGACATGGAATGAGGTGGTCAGAGAGAATGTTCCCGGCTGGCACTAGCTGCCACCTCTCAGGCTGCCTATGATGGATATTTATACAGAACGATCACATTTACATTCCTGAGTATAGTTAGACATCCCATTTGGGAAGCTCCTGTGTGTTACGGGCTGATTTATGAGCCTCTGGCATTCCAGCGCAGATTTATGAGGCTCGTGTTAACCAGACAGCTGTCTGCTGGGGGGCTTTAAGAAGAACTCCGGACAAAGCACCAGATTCAGGTAGAAGGCTGAAAAGCTATTTACCTCCGACTGCGTTTTGTCTTTCGGATATGTTGTACAGATGTGTGCAGCTGCAGCAAGAAATGAAGAAATCCTGCTTTTTAGGATTCCAGACAACATAGTAGCCATGACATACAATGCAATCAATTCATTAACCACTTGCCTACCTGGGCAATTTTTAAATGTTAAAATCTGCATTTTTTTATTTTCCTAGAAATTACTGTAACCCTCCCACCAAAAACTATATATTTTCTGAAAGCAGAGACCCTGGAAAATTAAATGGTGGTAGTTGTAATATTTTTTATATTATTATTATACAGGATTTATTTTTTATTATTATTATACAGGATTTATTTATTATTATTATTATTATTATTATTATACAGGATTTATTTATTATTATTATTATTATTATTATACAGGATTTATTTATTATTATTGTTATTATTATTATTATTATAATACAGGATTTATTTATTATTATACAGGATTTATTTTTATTATTATTATTATTATACAGGATTTATTTTTTATTATTATTATTATTATTATTATACAGGATTTATTTTTTATTATTATTATTATTATTATTATAATACAGAATTTATTTTTTATTATTATTATAATACAGGATTTATTTATTATTATTATTATACAGGATTTATTTATTATTATTATTATTATTATACAGGATTTATTTATTATTATTGTTATTATTATTATAATACAGGATTTATTTATTATTATACAGGATTTATTTTTTTTATTATTATTATTATACAGGATTTTTTTTTTTATTATTATTATTATTATTATTATACAGGATTTATTTTTTATTATTATTATAATACAGGATTTATTTTTTATTATTATTATTATTATAATACAGGATTTATTTATTATTAATATTATTATACAGGATTTATATATTATTGTTATTATTATTATTATTATACAGGATTTATATAGCGCCAATAGTTTGCTCAGCACTTTACAATATAATGGGAGACAGTACAGCAACAATACAGTTCAATACAAGAGGGATAGGAGGACCCTGCTCCTGGGAGCTTACAATATATTGCATGATATTTGAGCAGCTATTTATCAAACGCATATTTTCAGGAAAAAAAATGCTAAAATTAATATTAGTGCAAACAAACACAATAGTATACCCAATTTTTTGGTAAAATATAAAAGATTAGGTTGCGAGTAAATAGATACCAAACATGTCAAGTCTGAAAATTGCATGCGTCCGCATTATTGCCAAACACTACAATGTACAAAAATCACCATAGGTGACGCTTTATTTGCCTTTACAGCTCATCAGTTTGGAGCTAACTAGAAGCTCTTGTGCCAGAATTACTGTTCACTCACTCGGACGTTCGCGGCAATATGTCACATGGGTGGTGCGATCGCGGTTTACATACGCATGCACACCCTGGGCTTATGTTTGCGTTTCTGCAGATGTGCAGGGCAATGGGGGTTGCGGCAATTTTTTCAACTTTTTTTTATATATTTTGGTATAATTAAAATTATATATAATTTTATTTTTTTTTCAACTTTTTTATTTTTTTTTTTATTTTTTTTTATGTGATTGCTATCACAAGGTTTAATAAACCCGCACGTGATAGCAGCAGGTGACAGGTCCTCTTTATAGAGATATTAGGGGTCTAGCAGATACCAATGTCTCCCCCTGCCCTTCACACCATCTCATCAAGCACAGATCAGCCCGTGAAAATGCAGAAAACTATGGTACCCAAAATTCTCCATAGGCAACGCTTCAAGAGTGTTTTTTATCAGTTTAGAGTTAAAGTGTTACTAAACCCCGGACCCTGCATTCACTATATCCGCTCTCCCCGGACCCTGCATTCACTATATCCGCTCTCCCCGGACCCTGCATTCACTATATCCGCTCTCCCCGGACCCTGCATTCACTATATCCGCTCTCCCCGGACCCTGAATTCACTATATCTGGTCTCCCTGGACCCTGCATTCACTATATCTGGTCTCCCCAGACCCTGCATTCACTATATCCGCTCTCCCCGGACCCTGCATTCACTATATCTGGTCTCCCTGGACCCTGCATTCACTATATCTGGTCTCCCCGTACCCTGCATTCACTATACCCTCTCTCCTCGGACCCTGCATTCACTATATCTGGTCTCCCCGTACCCTGCATTCACTATACCCTCTCTCCCCGGACCCTGCATTCACTATATCTGGTCTCCCCGGACCCTGCATTCACTATATTCGATTTCCCCGGACCCTGCATTCACTATATCTGGTCTCCCTGGACCCTGCATTCACTATATTCGGTCTCCCCGGACCATGCATTCAATATATCTGGTCTCCCTGGACCCTGCACTCACTA
This sequence comes from Staurois parvus, assembly GCF_062004578.1. Classification (NCBI taxonomy): domain Eukaryota; kingdom Metazoa; phylum Chordata; class Amphibia; order Anura; family Ranidae; genus Staurois; species Staurois parvus. The sequence goes on along the minus strand of NW_028318579.1, from coordinate 2,788,074 downwards.
TATCCGCTCTCCCCAGACCCTGCATTCATTTTATCTGGTCTCCCCGGACCCTGCATTCACTATATCTGGTCTCCCCGGACCCTGCATTCACTATATCCGGTCTCTCCGGACCCTGCATTCACTATATCGGGTCTCTCCGGACCCTGCATTCAATATATCCGGTCTCCCCGAACTCGCCTCTTCTGGGTCACCCCTTGTGTCCGCCCCCCTACCCACCTTCGAACACCGTCCCTTGGTTCCACGCCCTACCCACCTCAGAACACCATCCGTTGGTTCCACCCTCTACCCTCCTCCAAGCACCATCCCTTGGTTCCACCCCCTAACCACCTCCGAACACCGTCCCTTGGTTCCACGCCCTACCCACCTCAGAACACCATCCGTTGGTTCCACCCTCTACCCTCCTCCAAGCACCATCCCTTGGTTCCACCCTCTACCCTCCTCCAAGCACCATCCCTTGGTTCCACCCCCTAACCACCTTCGAGCACCGTGCCTTGGTTCCACCTCCTACCCACCTCCGAACACCGTCCCTTGGCTCCACCCTCTACCCACCTCCGAACACCGTCCCTTGGTTCCACCCCCTACCCACCTTTGAGCACCATCCCTTGGTTCCACCCCCTACCCACCTCCGAACACCGTCTCTTGGTTCCACCCTCTACCCACTTCCGAACACCGTCCCTTTTCTCCACCCCCTACCCACCTCAGAACACCATCCCTTGGTTCCAGCCCCTACCCACCTTCGAGCACTGTCCATTGGCTCCACGCCCTACCAGGGGCGGACTGACCATTTGAGAACTTGGGCACTGCTCGAGGGCCCGGGGTCAGTAGGAGGCGTCATGAGATGCCCCTTCATAGGCTTTTTTGGGTGTGGTTTGAGTGTGGGCAATGACACAGGGGCCCCATGATCCCCTATTGCCCGGGGGCCCCATGATTTGTCAGTCCGCCCCTGCGCCCTACCCACCTCCGAACACCATCCCTTGGCTCCACCCCCTACCCACCTCCCAGTACCACCCATTGTAGAGAATACACAGCCAAGTATCATTTTGTATGGAATTCTTTAAGGATAATGAGAAAAAAAGTAAAAGAGATCCCCTGCAGCCAGCAACAATAGCCACCCCCCCCCCACAACAATGGACCCCCACAACAAAATACCACCCCAGCAACAATAGACCCCTAGCAGCAACAACACATCTCCCCAGCAATACTAGACCACCATGCAAAAATAGATCTCCTCAAGTGACAATAGATCCCTTCTTGCAACAACTGACCTCCCAGCAACAATAGATCCCTCTCCAGCAACAATAGACCTCCCCAGCGACAACAGACCACCATGCAAAAATAGATCCCCCAGCAGCCAGCATCAATCATTCACCCACAAAATACCTCCCAGTACCAACCCTTTCGAAGAATACAGAACCAAGTATCACTTTGTGATAAGTGATTTGTATAGAATTTGTTAATGATAGCAAGAAAATCAGTAAAATAGATCCCCGAAGACAGCAGCGTAAAACCTTTCCACAGCAACAATAGATCTCCCACAACAATAGACCTTTCCCTTAACAGCAACTCCCTCCCAGCAACAAGTGACCCCCCCAGCAACATAAGATCCCCATCAACAAAGACCCCAGCAGCAACAATAGATCCCCTTGCAACAGTAGACCCCCCAGCGACAATCGATAACATAACAATAGACCCTCTCCCTAGCCATAAAAGATCCTCATAATCAACAATAGCCCATCCAACAGAAAGCAACAATAGACCCTTCCCTCAACAGTAGATCCCTCCCAGCAACAAGTTCCCCCAGCAACATAAGATCCCCATCAACAATAGGTCCAAGCAGCAACAATAGACCCCCCCTGCAACAGTAGATCCCCTCCCCCAGCGACAATTGTTTTCCCCACAACAATAGACCTTCTGCAAAAATAAACTCCCCCCAGCAACAAAAGATCCTCATCATCAACAATAGCCCATCCAGCAGCAAGCAACAATAGACCCTTCCCTCAACAGTAGATCCCTCCCAGCAACAAGTGACCCCTCAGCAACATAAGATCACCCCATCAACAATAGGTATCAGCAGCAACCATAGAAACCCCCCCCCACTGCAACAGTAGATCCCCTCCCCAAGCAACAATCTATTCCCCAGCTGTCAGCATCAACAGACCCTCCAGCACATCCCAGCGCCCTTTGCCATTATATACATTCAGTGCCAAAGGTGCCGGAACTGCGTTCCCCCGCTTTCCTGCTGAAAAAAAGCCCTGGTCACCTCCAGGCATTATACCGGAGGTGAAAGATTCCAGAAGAGGTCCTCCTTACAGTAGACCTTGATTTAAATCTGACAGACAGAACAATCAGCATTGTGTCCTGGCTCCGACCACTGAACTAGTTGAAGCAAACTCATTTTGTTTGGCCAGCTGATATTCTGACAAGTGTAGGCGCAACTCCAACTACAGAGGACCGTCCATCATACGGAGGACCATCCATCTACAGAGGACCATCCATCATATGGAGGACCATCCATCTACAGAGGACCATCCATCATACGGAGGACCATCCATCTACAGAGGACCATCCATCATATGGAGGACCATCCATCTACAGAGGACCATCCATCTACAGAGGACCAACCATCATACGGAGGACCATCCATTATATGGAGGATCATCCATTATATGGAGGACCATCCATCTACAGAGGACCAACCATCTACAGAGGACCAACCATCATACGGAGGACCATCCATCTACAGAGGACCAACCATCTACAGAGGACCAACCATCATACGGAGGACCATCCATCTACAGAGGACCATCCATCATACGGGGGGGAACGGTGACAGTTCTCAGTATTCTTGGTGAGATCCCAACAGCGGAGCCTTGTACCTCTCCCCATCCAGGTTTACCTTGGCTTCCAAAGCAGACAGTTTGTACACAGAGCAGAGGCGGACTGACAACTCATGGGGCCCCCGGGCAATAAGGGATCATGGGGCCCCTGCGTCCTTGCCCAAAACTCAAAAACGCCTATGAAAAAGGTACCAGGAGCATCTCATGGGGCCCCCTACTGACCCCGGGCCCTCGGGCAGTGCCCAAGTTTCCAAATGGTCAGTCCGCCCCTGACACAGAGTCATACCTGTACATGTGGTGCGTGTATAGGGGACGCCAAAACGACTGCTTTAGCTCTGGATGGAGTATGGGAAAGTTAACCCTTTCGCTGCCAGAGCTGCTTTCGCACGTTTTTTTGCACACATGTATTTAACCACTTCAAGTCTGGACACTTTCACCCCCTACCTGCCCAGGCCAATTTTCAGCTTTCAGCACTATCACACTTTGAATGACAATTGCGCGGTCATGCAACACTGTACCCATATGAATTTTTTAGCATTTTTTTTTTAGATCAATAAGACTTTATTTTGGAGGTTTTTATTCACCATCCCTGGCCATACGGGATCTCCTGCATGGTGGGGGTTGGGGAAAACCTGGCAACCTACCCTGTAAATATAATTAGTAAGAGAATTCATGGAAAAAGTCGCTTACGAGTGACAGTCCATGCAATCGCCAAGGGTTGGATACGACTGAATGGATAGATAGATTTATTCACCACTGGGATTTTTATTTTGTTTGCTATATAAATGAAAAAGTCCAAAAATGTTGAAAAAAAAGTGTTTTTCTTATAAAATTTTGCAAATAAATAATCTTTCTTCAGAAATCTGGGCCAAAATGTATTCAGTTATCCTTTTATTAAAAAAAACAAAACAAAAAAACAAATGAGTTTATAACCAAAAATTATAATTTTTCAAAATTATTTTTATTTTATTTTTTTATATTATTTATGGGGTTTTTTTTTTACATACTGTCACCCTACTTGTGGGGGGTGACAAAGATTTTTTTTTTGTTTTACACTGATTGCTTTTACACCCATAAAGGCTGTAAAAGCAATCATTTCTCCTTCTCTCTGGATGCATTCTTGCAGCCACTGAGAAATACTGTGTGAGCTGTTATTGGTCACAGCTTGTCACATGGTACAAGGCTGTTGTGAATAGCCCTGTACCATATGACCTCTGTGATCATTCACAGATTTCACACGTAGTAAGCAATGATGTTAGAAGTGACATCTTGCTTACTACTCTTCATGTGATCACTGATTGGCCAATCAGTGATCACATAATCAGGACCTCACACAGAGGTCCAGTACAATGATCGGTGTTCCACTGTGTTCGGAGGACACAGTGGGCACCAGATTGTGGTGCTGCGTGCTCCCAGGGAGCGTGCACAAGCAGGGGTCGGGGAGGCCATTTATAAACGGCCACCCGCTCCTGCACTGCTCCTGTCCAGCCGTTTATATACATGGGCCAGATGGGAAGTGGTTAAAAAAAAATCATTTTAGGCCTGAAGATTACTTAAAACCCCCAAAAGCCTTATATATATGAAGAATAAAATCACGCCAGTGCCATTTCTTGATGTCACACTATGCAATGCCTTGAAAAAGTCTTCATACCCCTTGGCATTTTCCACATTTTGTCATGTGACAACCAAAAACGTCAATGTATTTTATTGGGATTTGATGTGATAGACCAACACAAAGTGGCTCATAATTGTGAAGTGGAAGGAAAATGAAAAATGGGTTTCAACATTTTTTACAAATAAATCTGTGAAAAGTGTTGCGGCATTTGTATTCAGCCCCCATCGGAGTCAATACTTTGTAGGACCCCCTTTGGCTGCAATTCCAGCTGCAAGTCTTTTTGGGGATGTCTATCCCAGCTTTGCACATCTAGAGAGGGACATTTCTGCCCAATCTTTTTTGCAGAATCGCTCAAGCTCTGTCAGATTGGATGGAGATCGTCTGGGAACAGCAATTTTCAAGTCTTGCCACAGATTCTCCATTGGATTTAGGTCTGGACTGTGACTGGGCGATTCTAACACATGAATATGCTTTGATCTGAACCATTCCATTGTAGCTCTGGCTGGATGCTTCGGGTCGTTGTCCTGCTGGAAGGTGAACTTCCACCCAGTGGTGTATTTAGGTTTTGTGCTGCCCTAGGCAAGGCAAAAATTTGATGTTTCTCCCCCCTCCCCTCCTATGGAAAGAGCCTGACACCAGCCAACCACACCCTCACCCCCCCCCCCCCCCCAGAAAGAGACTGACACCGACCAACTGCACCCTACCACCCCCCAACACAGACTGACAATGACCAACGCTACCACCCACCCCCCTCCCTGCCTTCTGCCTTCCACTGCCACCCTCCTCTCCCCCTGCGAGAGAGAGAAAGACACTCACCTTTACAGCTCTGAACATACCCAGGAACGAGAGCTGGGCTCTGTATATACTGTCAAGCAGCCCACGGCCTCTCTCAGATCCCACCTGGTCTCCATATCAAGTGTGTCCCTTCTTCTGTCCCTTCTTCCGGGGGTCTGCGCTGCCCCACTGAAAAATGCCACCCTAGGCAATGCCTTGTTTGCCTCATGGTAAATACAACCCTGCCTCCACCCCAGTCTCAAGTCTTTTGAAGACTCTAACATGTTTTATTGTAAGATTGCCCTGTATTTGGCTCCATCCAACTCTGACCAGCTTCCCTGTCCCTGCTGAAGAAAAGCATCCCCACAAAATAATGCTGCCACCACCATGTTTCACGGTGGGGATGGGGTGTTCAGGGTGATGTGCAGTGTTCATTTTCCGCCACACATAGCGTTTTGCTTTTAGGCCAAAAAGTTCAATTTTGGTCTCATCTGACCAGAGCACCTTCTTGTACATGTTTGCTGTGTCCCCCACATGGCTTCTCGCCAACTACGAATGGGACTTTTTATGGCTTTCTTTCAACAATGGCTTTCTTTTTGCCACTCTTCCATAAAGGCCAAATTTGCGGAGTGCACGACTAATAGCACAGCCAAGAAGCAATGTAATGCAATGCGATCTGCATTGCAATACATCCAGTGGAGCCCAGAGGATACAACACATTGGGGGCTTTTTAGACCCTGCATGTCTCAATAAAGAGAACCTGTCACCTAAAAATTATCACATAGGGGACTTCATGTCCCCTATGTGGGGAAAAAAAATAAAGTTAAGTTAAAAAAATTTTATTGAAAAAAAATAAAGTTACACCCAAGCACATAGCATCCCCCCCTAAAAAATTTGAGCCCCCCCCCCCCCACACCTATATGCATCTACGAATGTAAACACACAAGTCAGGGCACCTATGTATGAAAACGTCGCTTGCGATACACATTACATATTGCTGCACACTCCGGAGTGAGAGCGATAATTCTAGCAGCGCTAAACTGATGACCTATAGGGGCTTTTGAAGCATCGCCTACAGTAAATATAGGGTATTATTATTATTATTATACAGGATTTAAATTATTATTATACAGGATTTATATTATTATTATTATTATTATACAGGATTTATATATATTATTATTATAAAGGATTTATATATTATTATTATACAGGATTTATATATTATTATTATTATACAGGATTTATCTATTATTATTATACAGGATTTATATATTATTATTATTATACAGGATTTATATATATTATTATTATTATACAGGATTTATTATTATTATTATACAGGATTTATATATATTATTATTATACAGGATTTATATATTATTATTATTATTATACAGGATTTATATATTATTATTATACAGGATTTATATTATTATTATTATACAGGATTTATATATATTATTATACAGGATTTATTATTATTATTATTATTATTATACAGGATTTATATATTATTATTATACAGGATTTATATATATTATTATTATTATACAGGATTTATATAGCACCAACAGTTTGCTCAGCGCTTTACAATATATACTGAAGTTTGTCGCCGTTTCATAGGCGCACACAAATTTAAGGTTTGCCATGTTTGGTATCTATTTACTCGGTGCAACTTTTTCTTTTATATTTTACCAAAAATGTGGGTAATTTATTGCCTTTTTTTGCCCTAAAATAAACATTAGTGTGTTTTTTACTGAATTTATGCGAGTAGTATCTTGGAACATAAAAAATTGGAACTACTACTTTTATTCTCTAGGGTGTCTGCTTTCAGAAAACATATAATATTTTGGGGGGTTTTGCGTACTCCTAAGGACTAAAATGGTTTTTTAAACGTGTGTGCGAAAAATGCAAAAACAACTGTGGCAGAGAAAGGGCCAAAAGCCCCTACAGGTCATCATTTTACATTTAACCATGAATAAGGGTCTTCGAATTATCGATCTCACTGCGACCTGTGTTTAATTTTTTTCACTAAACTTTATTTCTTTATCACTAAAAAGGTCCCCTATGTGATGATATTTTGTTGTAACAGGTTCTCTTAATGGGGACATCGGGGGTCTATTAGTTGCCTCACCTGCCCTCCATTGAAGTTAATGGAGCACTGCCTTAAAGGACTGCTGAATGCAGATTTGCTGCAGCAGAGTGGCCCCGCTGTGCTGGACAGGCCCAGACTGCCCATAGAGCAAACCTGGTATTTGCCTGGTGGGTGTGGCCTCTGGGACACACAACAAGAGCTTTACTAATGCAGGGGTACAAGTCCAAGGCCTGTTAATGGCCGGACGCACAGCAGGAGGTAAGCAGCGACCGCAGTCTAGACGGGTCGACACGTCCCGCTATGCTACCATGCCTGTGTCTTCTCTCCCCTGGCCCGCCATCGAGGTCATCCTATCAGAAGTGCAGGGGGGGTGGGAGGAGCTAGAGATCGGCATATGGGAGTCTTTTCAAATCAACGTGAAAAAACTCCCGCTCCGTGATCTTCCTGTCACCAACCGCCACCGCAAACTGCCATATGTACGTGATCCAGCATTTCCGGGTTGGGGGCTGTCACTCGCTACAGCACAAACCAATCAGAGGGTCCCAGCCATTAATCGAGTAAATTCAGGAAAAGCAGCACACTTTACACTTGTTAGGCACACAGGTAACCCTTTGATTGCTCCTAGATGTTACCCCTTCCCAGCCAGTGTCATTAGTACAGTGGCAGTGTCGATTAGCCAGTTTCTACAAAGTGTCAGTTAGTGTCAGATTGCCTTCAGCACTGTCACAGTCCCACTATAAGTCACTGATC